>NC_063373.1:305258-332891 GCF_021869965.1 Rhincodon typus
GTAGAGGTCAGTGCGCCATACTACAACTGCGCCTCCCTTGTCCGCGGGTTTTATGGTGAGGTTGGGATTGGAGCGGAGGGCTATCCAGTTCTTGTTGCACAGTTTTGGAAGGATACTATCAAGCTGGAGAGGGTTCAGAAGAACTTTACCGGGATGTTGCTGGATATGGAAGATTTGAGTTATAAGGAAAGGCTGGATCGGCTGGGACTTTTTCACTGGAGAATAGGAGGTTGAGAGGTGACCTGATAGAAGTTTATAAAATAATGAGAGGTATAGATAGAGTTCATGGTAGTTGTCTTTTCCTTAGGATGGGGGATTTGAAGACTGGGGGCACATTTTGAAGGTGAGAGGAGAGAGATCTAAAAAAGACACGAGGGGCAAATTTTTTACACAACGGGTGGTTTGCGTGTGAAATGAACTTCCTGAGAAAGTGGTGGCTGCGGGTACAATTACAACGTTTAAAAGACATTTGGATGGATGTAGGAATTGGAAGGATATGGGTCAGGACCAAACAGGTGGGACTAGTGTAATTTGGGATTGTATTTGGCATGGACTGGTTGTACTGAAGGGTCTGCTTCCATGCTGAATGACTCTATGACTATGACTCTATTTGTATTGTCCATTCACTTAATCTCTCAATATTTCTGCGTTCCACAGAAGTCAATCCTAGTGTTCCCCAACCGGAAACCTTGGATGAACTGGGAAATTCACTCCCTACTAAAT
The DNA here is from genome assembly GCF_021869965.1 of Rhincodon typus. NCBI lineage: Eukaryota > Metazoa > Chordata > Chondrichthyes > Orectolobiformes > Rhincodontidae > Rhincodon > Rhincodon typus. The sequence continues at coordinate 305,982 of NC_063373.1, forward strand.
ACCAGGCATGCAGCATTCAAGTCAGACGACCCAGACCTATACAGGAAATCCAGATATGACCTCCGCAACACCATCAGAGATGCCAAGACGCAGTACCGGACCAAGTTAAGAGGCCCAAACCAACCACATGGACATCTGCCACCTGTGGCAAGGCCTGTACAAAATAACAGGATACAAAATGAAGCAGAACAATGACACACCCCTCCCTGATGCGCTCAGTGCTTTCTATGCTCGGTTCAAGCAGAATGTCAGCGGCATGGTCATGCCTGACCCGACAGTACCGGACATACCTATTCCCTCCATAACCACTGCAGATGTCAGATCATTCTCCCTGGGAGTCAACCCAAGGAAAATAGTGGGCTGGGACGGAGTCCCGAAGCAAACATTTAGATCCTGTGCGGATCAACTGGCGGAGGTGTTCACCGACACCTTCAGCCTCTCCCTCCTGCAAGCCGAAGTCTCCACCTGCTTCAAGAAGACCACCATCATCCCAGTGCCTAAGAAAGCACATGATCTCCATAATCATGAAGTGCTTTGATTCGATTTGACTTGACTTATTTATTGTCACGGGTACCTAAGCACAGTGAAAACCTTTGTTTATGAGAAGCACAGGCAGATCATAGTAAGCAAGGACATACAAATCATGGGGTGAAAAAAAAAACTTGGAGCTTCAAGGTTATGTCGCAGAGGGCATTCACAAGTCGAGATCAACATTAACAAGATCAGCATTGTTTGAGGCTAGAGAGTGCATTCATCAGTCTGATAATCATCAGTCTGATAACATCATTAAAGACCCATCCCACCCTGGTAATATTTCCTACAACCTCTTCTGTCAGGCACAAGATACAGAAGCCTGAACACATGCAACAGAGAGTCATACAGTACGCTTCAGTCCAACTTGCCATGTGAACAGGTATTCTAAACTGATTTATTCCCATTTGCCAGAGGCCTCTTCTGGAATACTGTGTCCTTTTCTGGATGCCCAGTTATAAGAAGGACATTATCAAGCTGGAGAGGATTCAGAAGAGATTTACCAGGATGTTGCTGGGTATGGAATACTTCAGTTATAACGAAAGGCTGGAGCATAGGAGGTTGAGAGGCAATCTGATTAGAAATTTATAAAATAATGAGAGGTATAGATAGAGTTAATGGTGATTGTGTTTTCCCTAGGATGGGGGATTTCAAGACTAGGGGGCACATTTTTAAGGTGAGAGGAGAGAGATTTCAAAAAGACTTTAGAGGGTGGTTCACGTGTGGAATGAACTTCCTGAGGAAGTGGTGGATGCGGGTACAATAACGACATTTAAAAGACATTTGAATGGATACATGAATGGAAAAGATTTGGAGGGATATGGACCAGGAGCAGGCAGATGGGACCAGTCTAGTTTGGGATTGTGTTCGGCATGGACTGGTTGGACTGAAGGGTCTGTTTTCGTGCTGTACAACTCTATAACTCTAAATGCTTTGGGTTTTCTTTAACAATTGCAGCGAATGCCAAATTCTAGTGTTTGTTGTTATTGATGTGCAAAGACTGTGCAGAAATGCCTCACTAACTGTGTATATACGTAAAGATCTTTCATGAATTAAGTATATTTTTACAGAAAAAAAACACTAGAAGGAAATGCCACCAGAGAGCGGCTCACCACCATTTTCTCAAGGGTAATTGGTGATGGACAACAAATACTGGCCAAGTCTGTGCTGAGCCAGTCCTGCGAATGAATTTTAAAAATGTTCTTGTTAGAATTTATTGAGAAATGGAGTTTTCTCCGTTATCTTGACCTGGGTTGCTTTTCTAAACTTCAGGTCTTGTATTTTTGTTGTTGCTGGATTGGGTGGATACATGGGCCTCTGTAACCCACAGCCATATTATCCCTCCATACATTTTCCTTTCTTTGTAAAGGGAGGTTTCCCTCATGCATGGACATGGAGATCAACACATGCCTGTTCTTGGATTCATTTCCACCTATGAAGGTGCTTGAGGAGAATTTGACTCCACTCTATCAGCGGCAGAGAGAGAAAGAGGATGGGGTGGGGGCTGGAAGGATAGGGGGAGAGAGGGAGGGGGAGAGCAGGAGAGAGAGAGAGAAAGGGGGAGGGAAAGAGAAAGGGAAGACAGAGAGAGAGACTGAGAGAAAGGCTCTGGGTCTCCTGATTGCTCCCTTGTGTTTAAAGTGATACAGTGCCACCCTCTGGTGACCTCCTCCTGCCACTGCACAGGGGGATGGCAGAGAGTGAAAACCATCAGGGGCTCAATCAGAGAGAGCGAGGGAGGGAGAGCAACTCACAGCAGCATTAGCAGACCCACACACAAAGACGCACAAGCAGACACACACAGGCAGACTCACACATGCAGACACACACAGGCAGACTCGCACACGCTGACACACTATGCTGGTGTGGAGAGGATTGCATTTGAATTGAATGTCCTCTCAGAATGAAACATGCTCATGTTCAGAAACATATGTGTGCCCTATGCAATGTGGAAAGAATTTGTCTTTGGGCAATATTCCTGACATTTTACACATTAAATTGGGTATTTCCATCACAACTGTATATAGGCATCTCCAAGTGAATCGCTTTGTAAGGAGACAAGATGAATTTAATTGCAATTTGTAATGTTTTGTGAACTACTCTCTCAAATTCTAAGTGAGAAAAGATTTCAATAGTGGAGGGGGTGAGACTAGACCTGGGCTTGTACTCTCCTTCTGCTCATATCTCAGGGGCAACATCGATCGGACAAAATGGGCTCTGTGTCTCCAAAGATATTGTTTGAAGAACGAAACAACTGCAACCTGAGAGAGTCACAGGCTATGATGCTTTCTCCAAAAAGGTGGAATGGCTTCTTCCTCCTCCATATGCCATTCACTGACTCTCACACTCAGCCATGAAGATTCACACTCTGTCACAAACATACATACTACCACGCATGTATCCAATCTTTCTCACACACTCATTCACTATTTCTCTCTCTCTCACTCACACACTCACTCTTTCTCACACACTTACTCACTCTTGATCACCACCTCACCCACCTCACACACACTTCGGTCATTGTCTCACTAAATGCCTGTATCATCACAGCAAGACCTCCCTAAATCTTGTTCTCTCATTCCCCAAGAATAAAGAGCCGTTCACCATTGACATTCCTCACTGTTGGCTGTACCAATGTGTGTGTGTGAGAGAGAGAGAGATGTCAGTGTCTGACACAAGCTCGATGTTTTTATTTTGTGCTGGTTTATGGACAGAATAACAAATACCTTGAAATGAGTTACAGGCAGGAATCTAATCGAGGGGCTCTGGGTGGTTTATATACGGAGTAACAGATAGCCAGGAGTGAGTTTCAGGCAGAAATCTAATGGAGAGAGCTGTAGATTTATATTCAGGGTCAACTTTGAAACCCACAATTATTTACAATCTCTTATTGTGCTGTCTACATCTTACACAAAGTTGAAGAAGCAACAGAAAGATCACGTGACGCAATATCATTTCCTCTGATGATGTATACTGTGTCTGATTAGCTTATTACAATATTAGAATTAACAATATATCCTACAAATACCGAGTTCAAGTTGTTTCTGTAAATCGTGAACAACAGTGTTCCCAGCACTGTTCCTTGCAGAATATCACTTTCCAGCATTTGCCAATCTGATTAACACCCTTTAACCACAACTCAGTTTTCTGTTTTGCAGCCAGCTGGTTATTTATTCTGTCCTCTGGTTCACACAATTCGGTCTTTACAATTTAATGTCATCTAGCAGGCATTTTGTAAACGCAAGTGTATTATATCTATTGCATTAATCTTGTCTACCTTTTCTGGTACATCTTCACAGAACTCAATCTGGTTGGTCAAGAAAGAGTTTCCTTTTTTATTCCATGCTGATTGCATTTTGTGATATTTTGTGGTGATACATGACAATAAAAGGATATGGTATAAACACTCAGGCATGTATTCAATCTTTCTTACTCATTCTTTCTCTCACACATACTCATTCACTCACTCACTCTCACACACAATCACTCTTTATCACTCAATCACCTTCCTTTTTCCAAGTTGGCTGTACTTTGGAATATTTTTAGTTGACATTTTTCTGTTACATTTCGGAGTAAGAGTTCCATGACCTTTCTCACAAATAATATGAAGCTTCTCAGTCTGAATGAAAATTTGTAAAAGTGTAGATGTGATTTATCCAAACCGACAGCATTGTGTTTGCTGTTTTGCCCCTGGATTATTCCTTCCCTGGGTGCTGTGTCGACAGGCAAACTATAGACCAGCACAGACACTAAGTCACAATCTAAGTGCACCTGATACCCATGTGTGCTGGCAGATATTTCTGTCAACCTGCTCAAACATGTCATAACACACCTTTGGAACCGTGGGATTTGAATATAGATTTCCTGGCCCAGAGATCTACCACTGTGCAAAAAAAAACCTCAAATGTGAGCCGAGCTTATATATTCCATTACTACAAGCTTGGCATCCAGTGGACTCTTTGGTGGAAAAATTATGCTTTTCCCAGGCAAAAGCGTTTGCGTGGCTCCTGTCTTCCTCAGTTTACCCACCTCACATAAGGAATATGGAGTTACTTTTCATTTTGACAAGAAATGCGCTGTAACTCTCAGGTATATGTTGCGTCTGGCCTTACAGCTGCAGTTAGAACTAAAACCTCGTCTGTTGTACTCTCAGTCAGGGCTCTTTACTTTGCATCGACTTTGTGGACCATGCTAAATCCCATTGATTTACCCCACAGCCTTCAGATATTTGCACAAAGGTGTCCCATCTTCTAACAATAGAAATCTTTAAACCATCGGACATCATTTCCATCCCGAGCACCTTTCCCCCTGGACTGAGGAGATGGTCCTGGGAGACTCCCAGCTGACCATCCTAGTCCCAGGCTAATTGCCTTCCTTTTGTCCTCCCATATTTTTGATGTTGACAGAAAAGAAATAATTTTAATTTGTGGAACATCATGTAATTGTCAACCATTCCAGAAGTAAAATCCAGTAAAACTTACAAATGATGCATATGGTCTGACTGGTTTTATACACTTCAAAACAATGCTCCAGTACAACCAGTACATTCATTTCCAAAACTTACTACTTTTTTTTAAAAACCGGTTTTTCCTTCTCAGATCACAGTTGTGTATCTTGTGTTCGAATTATCTGGTTCTGTATGTGAGTACATAAAAACAGAGAGAGTGAATGTTTAAATCCCTTTCAAGGAATTAAAAGAAGAGTCTCTGACATAATCTCCACCCTTAATGCCTGCATCCAATGATCAAAATTATTTTTCTTTACCCTCACAAATTCTTGTGTTATGTGTTATGAAAATAGTCTATTTTGCCACCTCAATATCTATAGAAGCCTTTTCAGAAAGCAAGGTGCGAATCATATCAGTTATTCCTGTCAGTCTGCTTTGCAGGAGCAGTGGCAGCGTCCAGTTTTCTTTCTGTCATTTGTTTCACCATTTTTTCAAGAGAAATGAAATTGCTTCTATGTCCCATTCATCAAACTTCAGAAAGGCTTTCACAAATTTAAAAATCTTCCCACTTGCTCTTGAGTTGAATGTAAATGCTTCCCCATAGAAAAGCTCCTCAGAGACTCAGCCATCCTCTTTCTCCATTCCAGCTTTCTAACCCATTATTCCTTTTCACATACCCTTTTCGTTCTCCTGCCTCTGTTTCACTGTTCAATTCTCCTTCACTTTCTTTCTCCTCCACCTGAAATTGCAGATTCATTTTCTTTTTCAAAACTCTCTCTCATTTGCCCTTTCTTCGCTTTGCAGTGTTCATTCTTTATCTGTTTTTTTACCTAGCTTCAAGCTCGAGTTTCCCTATTTCATTTCCTTGTTCAAGCTGCTCCATCAGCAACTGAAGTCCCAGTGATTCAATTGACTCACCAGTTGTATTAGCTTGCCTCTTTTTCAGTTTCAAATGCTGTTCTATTACTTCAATTATGTCTGATTTACTTGTTTCTGCTTTTAATCCTAACTTCAATGTCTCCACCATTTCTAACAGCCCAGCTTTGGTTATTATTTGTCTATCTCTCAGTGATAAAATGTCCATTTCCAGAATAAGTGTTTGCAACTGCAAAAGCCATTTATCCTTTGCTATGAGTCATATACTGTTTTTTTAAATGTCTGATATTGTTCCTCAACCATCTTTGCTGTTAAACTCCTTTCCTATTCCTCTTCATCTTGCTCGACTCCCATTCCTTTGTAATTACTCTTATTTCAGTTTAGAACAGTTATTTCCAACCCAAGTTTCTCCCGCTCAAGTTAAATTCTACCATGTTACGGTCACTGCTTCCTCAGGATTTTTTACTCTGATATCATTTGTTAAATTTGCCTCATTGCCAGATCCAAAATAGCCTAATCCTTCACTTGGATCGACAAAATATTGTTCTTGGAAACTGTGCGAATACACTGTATGAATTCTCCCTTGTAGCTACTTGTGCTAATCTGACTATCCAAACCGCCATAAAGATTGAAGTTACCCATGGCTAGTGTACTGCCAGTATTACATGCCCTCATTATTTCCTGATTTATTCTCTACTCTGGAAGATAACCACCGTTAGGCGGCCTATAGCAACTGCTACCAGCATCATCTTCCCCATTTTATTTCTTATCTCAACCCATTTGGATTCTACATCTTCCAATCTGAGGTTATTTCTTCCTAGTGTATTAATTCCATTCTGTACTGACAATGCTACCCCACCACCCTTTCCTTCCTTTCTATCCTTTTGAAAAGTCACACAGTCCTGAACATTTAGTTCCCAGCTTTGATCTCTTGCAGCCATGTAGCCATGTCTCTCTAATGCCATATGTTCAGACCCATAAACCCATATTGATAACATTAATTCATCTACTTTATTCTAAATGCCATGAATATTCAAATAATGAGCCATCAATTTTGCCTTTTTACTATTTTCACCCTCTTTGATCATAAATGCTGCTCTTTCTTCTACATTTCTACACTCTGCCTTTTCCTGTGACTATCCCTCTGGGTATTGCTATCCAAATAGCTGCCCCGTAACGCTGCCATATACTTTTACTTTGGATGCCAATATTTCCCCTTCCCCAAACTGCACCCACCCATCCCCATACATTTAAAGCCCTCTATAGAGCCCTACTTGTTCAATTTGCCAAGACACTGGTCCCAGCACTTGTGAAGTGAAGCCCATCCCTCTCGAACAGTTCCCTTCCACCCCTGGCTGATGCCAGTCTACCACCAACTGAAACTCATTTCACCCACACCAATCTTTGAGCCATGTGTTTATCTCCTTGACCTTATTTACCGTCTGTGCCTGTTTGCCCACGGCTCAGGTAGCAATCCTTGGAGGTTCTGCTTTTAAGTTAGCTCCAAAATGTTCGAGGTTAACAGCTGAAATAGCCTGAGCAGAACATCATTCCAGATGTGAGCAATGACTTTGGTTCCTACTTGGACCATGACATCAAGATTCCCCTCCTACCATTCCAATATCTTCTTCAGATGTCTTTAACCATGACACCAGGCAGGCAACACAACATTGGGAAGTTCCAGTCACAGCTGCAGAGAACAGTATCTATTCCCCCTTATTATTACTGGTCCTAGCACTTCTTTATTGCTCCTCAAGGTGCCCTGCACTGCAGTGTCATGTTCAGTTTGATGAGCTTTATGGAGTGTATAAGGTAGGAAGCTAGCTGGGTGTGTACTCCAACACTCGAATATTACATGAATCACAGTTCCAGCAGCAGATGAGCTTCGGATGGTGTTACTCATGTAGAATGAGGTGGTCTTAGTAATGGTGTGGATTGTGTGTTTGAAACTTCATCTTGGGGTCAAATATAACATCACATTTATGAAGAGACTAGTTCAACCTCAGACAAAATGCGCACTTGGACACCCAAGCGACCTTGGCCCAGTGGGCTCCTCCTGTGCAGGACATTCACCAACAACACCTTCTGGTGTAGTTACACTGCCACCCCAGTGATGAAGGGCTATTATTACAATGAAACAACTACTGAGAGTGAACACAGAAAATGCTGGAAAAACTCAGCAGGACAGGCAGATAGTGTGGAGAGAGAAACAGGTATTGTTTCAGTTAATCCATTAGCACAGGTCAAGGTGCGAGATTTAACAAGCTATGAGCAAGTGCAGAGTCAGGTTAAAATCTCCACCTCATACTGTCCTCCCACACTGAAACATGTCCAATCTGTGAATAAACATTATATACCTGCCTCTGCCCATGTTCCTTAACATGTTAAATTACAAAAAATACTCAATCTCCGATTAAATCAACACTTGATCAAGCACCAATTGCTGTATATGGAAGAGAGTCTCAAATTTCAGCTGTCCTTTGCATGAAGACAACTTTCCCATTGCACTCCTGAAATGTTTAGACTATACCCTCTAGTCCAAGATTCCCCAACCTGTGGAACTAGTTTCTCCCAATTTACTCTATTTCTCCTGTCAATATCTCAAAAACAATGTCATGGTCAGGGTGATGAACTTTATGGAAGGTTTAAGCTGGCTGAGGGTGCATTTGAATAGTCACGTCAAGAGGTGGCAAATGCAGAAATGAGGGATTCAGCTGCAGATGAGCTGCGAAAGGGCAGTGGCAAGTGATGCTACTCAGGTAGAAACAGTGATGGTTCTTTGTGATGGTTCAGTTTATGTGTTTGATAGTTCACCTCAGGATCAAAGATTACACCAGGGTCGTGAAGACACTGGTTCCACCTCAGACAGAGCTCTCATTTCCTTACCCAGGCCATTCTCACCCACTGGGTTCCTCCTGTGCTGTACATTGATCACCAGCCCCTATAGGTGTTGTTATACTGCCACCCAGTGGGCACCTTTGACATTCAAGAATCCAAGCCCAGTTTGTTTAATCTCTGCTCATTTCTGAGCACTTGTGCCTGGGTATTGTTCTCATAAATCTGCACTACACTGCCTCCACGGCCAATATATTCTTCCTAAGATCTGGTGCCCAGACTGGCTCACAGTCACTCCAGGTGTGGTATAACTAAGGTTTTGGAGAGTTGAAATATGACATCTTGGCTCTTCTCCTCTGATCCTCTGGATATAAAAGCCAGCATTTCAGTACCCTTTTGGACTGATTTCTGATCCTGAATATGTCATTTCCATGATCTACATACATGGGCCCCAAGTCTCGGTTTCAGCTGGTCTCTAGTAAAAGTAGCCTGTCATATTCTTTAAAGTCTAGAGTGAATGACCACAGATTGGTTCACATGAAAATGTATTTGCTCATTTGTATTGTCCATTCACTTGATCTTTAGCACTTATTTTTATATTGCTTTTACTTCCCTTTAGACAGCTTAGAATGAAACCTTCAAATAATACTGTCAAATTTTGATTAATAGACTCTATTCAGCAAGGTGTTCATGAACATGTGAGTAATTGAGGTTCCTCAACAGATCCTTGTGGACAGCACTCATCACAGTCTATCAATAAAAATATTTGCCCATTATCTGAATCATACTGGTCAGTTCCTAACCAGGCCAATCATTTACCTTCAATTCTGAGACCTTCAACTTTAGCTAACAATCAATAATGAAGTACTTCAGCAAATGCCTTAAAGACCTTAATTAGATCAATTTAAAGATCTAAACTTGAGATACTTCGCACATGGCTGATGAAAACAGTTGTTATATATTTAACACTAGTGTTGTTCAGGTGAATCTGTGCTTCTCCCCATTTCCAAAGACAATTCCTCCTTCCTTTGGTGAGATACTCATTATAGAACAGTACAGCAGACTGACTGTGACCTGATCGAAGGATTCAGGCTCAAGTTTACTCAATCTGCTGACAGTTGTGAAAGATGAGACATAACATAGGAAAATATGAGATAGCCGTTGAACTGTTGGAATACAAATTTACTTATTGTATTCCTCGCAACAACAAATGCAGGAAGCTAAGGGAATAAAACATCCAAACTTTGCAGAAGAACCACAAACATTCAAGGAAGAGAAACACCTCCATTCTTCAAAACAGACTCATCATTGCCCATGGTTCTCAGATCATGATTATGTGACTTCATTTGAATGTCAATAAAAGTTACTGAATGTATTTGTGACAATTCCAGAGTATCACATTATCCTGATAATTCTGCAAAAGTATGCACAGTATCGGTTGGATATGGATAAAAGCTCCTTTTAAACGGTCGAATCAAACACTCCAAGGGCAGGTACAACAGACATGCAGTTATATACAGAGTAAAGCTTTCTCTACTCTTTTAAAATGAAGGTAAGGCTCTCTCTACACTGTCCCCATCAGACACCCCAGGACAGGGGCAGAACAGGGGGAGATACAGAATAAATCTCCCTCTGCACTGTCTGCATCCAATACTCCCAAGACAGATTAAAAATGCAGGTAAACATGCAGAGTAAAGCTCCAACATGGGGTTTGAGACGGAGTGACACTCCGTCTACTCTCTTAAACTAAAGGTAAATGGAAATGAAAGTCCCCTTGATACTGTCCAAGGATAGGAAAAGCACAGGTTTAGATACAGAGTAAACTTTCCTCGATACTCTACCCATCAAACACTCACAGGATTGCTACAGCACAAGGATATATACAGATTAAAGCACCCTCCACACTGTCTGCATCAAGCACTCCCAGGATAGCAACAGCATGGGATTACATATAATCATTTATTTCAATCTGCTAGACAGCTCATCTATGATTGAGCGTGACGCGAACAGTGAGAGTTCAAATCCCCCACTAACTGAGTGAGGCCTTTTCTGGAATACTGTGTCCCGTTCTGGTCACCAAGTTATAGGAAAGATATTATCAAGCTGGAGAGGGTTCAGGAGAGATTTAACAGGATGTTGCTGGGTATGGAAGGTGTGAGTTATAAGGACAGGCTGAGACTCTTTCACTGGAGCGTAGGAGGTTGACAAAAGATCTGACAGAAGTCTATAAAATAATGAGGGGTATAGATTGAGTTCCTGGCAGTTGTCTTTTCCCTCAGATGGGGAAATTTCAAGACAAGAGGGTACATTTTTAAGGTGAGAGGAGAGAGAGTTCAAACAGAGAGAACAGCCAAATTGTTGACATGGAGAGTGGTTTGTGTGTTGAATGAGCTTCCTGAGAAAGTGTTGGATGCTGGTACAAGTACAGCATTTAAAAGACATTTGGACAGATTCATGAATGGGAAAGGTTTGGTGGGATGTGGCCCAGGAGCAGGCAGGTGGGACTAGTTTAGTTTGGGATTATTGTCAGCATGGACTGATTGGACGGAAGGATCTGTTTCCGTGCTGTATGACTCTATGACTCTATAACTGAGCTCACCGTGATGGTTCCACCTTCACAACCTTGCTCCTTGCCTTAGGTGTGGTGACCCTCATGTTATACAACCATCAGCTGTCTCTCTCTAATGAAGGTGTGGTTCTCTTGAGCTTTACTTCTCTGACGAGATTCAGAGTAAATCTCCCTTAGCACTGTGACAATTAAACATTTCCAGGGCAGGTACTGCATGAGCTAAGAGATGGAATAAAGCTGCCTTCACACTATCCCCATCAAACACTTCCATGACAGGGACACTGGACTCAAAATGAATGATTTTATTGTCATGTCTGTTTCTCTCTCTAGAGATGCTGCCTGATGATAAGGTGATCTGATAAGGTTCTCTACAACTTTGTTTTTGCTACCAGGATACTGTTAATTACAGAATTAAACTTCCTGTACACTGTTCCCATTAAACACTCCCTGGACAGGCACAGCATGATGTTAGATACAGCATGTAGCCATATCTACACTGTCCCCATGAAATACTCCCAAGATATGGACAGGATGGGGTTAGATAATGTGGAAAGCTTTCTCTATAGTCTCCCCATCCAAACCTCTCAGGCTATTTATAGCATGGTTCATATAGAGTGAAGTTCCTCTTTATTTTACTAGCAAAGACATGCAGGACATGCATGAAATTTACAGTGCACAAGTTATTCAAGGCACTGGAAATAGCAAAGGCTAAGGGTTTGACATTAAAGAGAAAGTGCTGGAAAATCTCAGCAAATTTGGCAGCATCTGTGGAGAGGGAAACAAAATTAACATTTTGTGCCCAATATGATTATTCTTTGGAACCAGGAGTTGACAACATCCCAGCTGTATTGCTCAAGACTTTGGTTTTTCTGTGTAGCCCTGAGTTTTGATTTATAATGTTTTCCTGTTGTAAATTCAGAGGGCTGTCTAACCTCATGTCCGCTATTTAGTTCAAATGGACTGAATTCGATAAGAACATGAGAAGTAAGAACAGGACTGGGCAATTCAGCCCCTTGAGCTGATCCACCATTCAATATAATCACTGTTGATCTCATCTGGGTCTCAACTCCACCTTCCTATCCACTCTCTATAACCCTTTAACTCATTACTAATTAAAAGTCTGTCTGTGTCCCTACACGTACTCAGCGTCCCAGCATCCACTGCACATTGGGGTTGTGAATTCCACAGATTCATCACCCTTTGGGAGAAGTTATTCTTCCCCATGCCCATTTTAAAATCATCAAATAGAATCATGCATTCCCATTTTAAAATCATCGACTGGAATCATGCAGTTCAGAAGAGGCCCTCCCTTTGCCCATCGGATCTCCATTGTCAAATTCTTTATTCAATCACAGCCTGAGGGCGTCGCTGGCTAGGCAGCATTTATTGCCCATCCCTAATTGCCCAGAAGGCAGTAAAGAGTCTGTGGGTCTGGAGCCACATGTAGGCCAGACCATGTAAGGGACGTTAGTGAACCAGATGGGTTTTCCCTACAATCGACAATGGATTCATGGTCATGGTAATGGTAATCATTAGATTCTTAATTCCAGATATTTTTTATTGAATTCAAATTCCACCACATGCCGTGGTGGGATTCAAACCTGGGTCCCCAGAACATTATCTGGGCCTCTGGATGAATAGTCCAGTGATAATACCACTAGGCCATTGCCTCCCCAGTGACTGACTTGCTCCAGTGTCTCTCAATATCTTTATTCATTTACATCACCAATTTGAAGAATAACAAACTACTTCTTTTATAATAACACTCAGAACATCTGAAAGTCTGATTTGCTTTATCAGTAATCAAGGAATAATTATTTTGACAGTCCTGGGCCATCTCCCTTCCCTCCAAGGTTCTGAGGGAACATGCTACACCTGTATCATTGCTACATTTTTACAACCCATTTCCATTCCTGATTTCAAGATTGTCTGTAAACTGCACAGTTATGGCGATAAATTATGGAGATTCATCATCTTCTACAGCAGCAGACGCTGTTGCTTGATTTCAAATCCTGGACTCTCTCTTCATCTGTACGTACACCGCATGGACTGCAGAGATTTGAGAAACTAACTCACTGGCACCTTCTCAGGGGGTAATTATTGCTGCTGAGCAATAATTGCTGATCTTACCAACAGTGCTCATGTTTCACAAAGCAACAAAGCCAGAGGAACATGAGAGGGTACGAGATACAGGAAAACAGGATTGAAAGAGCAGGAGAAGGCCATTTAGCCGTCCAAAAGTCAATCCAAACTCCAATTTACCCAGATCTATAGCAATTACTTCCGTTTTAATCTTCTTCATTCTTGAGCTGTGGGTGCCAGGTGGTTTGATCCAACCCAACTGGTTTGTTCAAAGGACAATTAGGAGTCAAACACATTGATTTAGATCTGGAGTCACATGAAGGCAAACCAGGTCAGGATAGCAGATTCCTTCTTGAAAGAATATAAGTGAAATACATTTTTAGGGCTGATGTTTCCATCATCATTATGAATTAAATCAGATGTAATTTTAGTTTTACAAATTAGACTTATGGTGTTATAGAACAGTCAGAACACAGGAGACCATTCAGCCCCACTTGTCTATGCTGAGCCGCTAAAGGAGCAAATCAGCCTTTGCTAGTCCTCTACCTTTTCCCCGTAATTCTGCAAAACTTTTCTTTACATTTACTGATCCGATTTCCTTTTGAAAGCATCAACTGAATCTGCCTTCACCACAGTCTCAGGGAGTGCATTCCAGATCTGAACCAGTCACTGGGTACAAAAACGTTCCTCGAGTCACCGTTGCCTCTTCGGTAATTACCTTAAGTCTGTGCCCTCTGGGTCCCCGGGGGTCACTCCATGGTGAGCTCTTACAATTCCGCATGGAGACTGGAGTCACATATGGGGCAGCCGGGGGAGAGGAGGGCCTGGTTCTGTCCCGAGATACCATCCGTGAATTTTACTGATACCAGGCTCTTTTTTCTAAAAGGTGGGTGCTCATATATTTTTTGTTCTCCCACAAATGAATCCGGGATTTTAAAATGAATTCAACTGAGCCAGACAGGGTGGAAGTGACTTGGGGTTGTTGAGTTCACTGGATGAGTGGAACTTCTACATTGCTTCGTCTTCTTCTCCCACATTCCTCCCTCTTGTTTTTCTTTTTTACCCTTGTTTCTTCTTCTTTATCATCGTCATTTCCATTTCCTTCTCGTTGCTCCTCCTCCTCCTCCCTTCCTCCAACTATTCCTATTCCTCCTCCCTCCTCCCCCTCCCTCGTTCCCCCATCCCCTCTCCCCTCCCCTTCCCCCTTGCCCCATCCCGTCCCCACCTCCCCCCTCCCTCCCAGATGAAGCTGTAATCAGCATTTAAGTGAAGGTGGAGAAAATATTTAAGAATGCTAATGGAATGCTGGCCTTCGTATCTAAAGGGCTGGAGTACAGCGATGCAGTCGCGATACTAAAGTTATTCAAAACCCAAATTAGACTCCACTTAGAGTACCATGAGCAGATCAGGGCACCTTACTTGAGGAAGGATGTTTGGCCCTGGAGGAATTTCAGCACAGGTTTACAAGATAATACCTGGACTCCAGGGGTTAAGTTATGAGAAGAGATTCAGCAAATTATTTTTCCTTTTTATTCTCTAGAATTTAGAAGATTAGGGGATGATCTGATCTCGGTCCCTCAGGATATTAACATTATAGCTTCAAACCGTTTGCAAAAATAATGCAATTTCAAATTGTGAATTCTATTTAGGCTACAGGATAGCATGAAACTTAACAGTTACTTGTAATACTTTGGCAGAAACACCTTAAATAGTGGTCCTTGCCCATTGCACCTTGGCTTTAGTGCATCCCTCAGGATGTAGTCCTGGACTTGGAATGTGCCAGTCTGCGACATTCGGTCGATGTCAGCTGTTTGCACTGGAAGGAAGTATTAGGCGGACCAAGCAGCATCTTTGATGGCCCTCCAGGCACAATCAATGTTTGTCTTGGTGTGCGTCCCAGGGAACAGCCTGTACAGCGCAGAGTCCTGCATCATGGAGCTGCTCAGGACAAACCTCAACAAAAACCATTCAATCACTGTACAGACCTAATGCTGTGGGGACAGGGGCTCAAATCCCATGATGGCTACTGGTTGAATTTAAATTCAATTGTAAAAATCTGGAATTGAAACTTAGTCTCAGTCTTGGTGACTGTGAAACTTTTGTTGATTATTGAGAAAAGCCATCTGGTTCACTTACGTTATATAGAGAAGGAAATCTCTCCAGACACAGTAATGTATATCCAAGACTGAGATGGACAGATTTTTAATCAGTAACACAATCAAAGGTTATAGGAAAAGGCAGGAAAGTAGAGTTGAGGATTATCGGATCAACTATGATCTCATTGAGTGGTGGATCTGTCACAACAGACTGAATGGCTTCCTACTCCAACACCTTAGGGTCTTATTTCGGCCTGCCTTGTAGCTGAGTATGAGTGTTACAGAAAATCTCCAACAGAGGGAGATGGATGAATGTTTGAGTTTGGTGATTCACAGGGTCTGTAAGAAAAGGGCTGTTAATGATACCAAGTGGTTAAGTGCAACTTTGAGCAGGGCGGTTCACCAACTCAGATCAGTGACCAAAGCACACCGATTTCCAGTATTTGACAGAAGATAAAAAGTGATTTGATGGAAACGTTTATTTTAAGCATTGTGTTGTTTCAATCCAGACTGTAGTGCCTGAGAATGTGGTGGTGATACATTGAGTTGTGGCTTTCTGTAGCGAATAGGATTATTATTTATATACAAATGATTTGCAGGCATGGCCTGCCTTTGATGAAGCTGTGCTGACTCAGCCATATTTCACCCTGCACTTCCAAGTGAGTCCTCAGCAGTGGCCGAGGTCAGACTAACTGGTTTATAATTTTCTGTCTTCTCCTTCCCTCGTTTCCTAAATAGGAGTGTTACACTAGCCATTTTCCAGTCCTCTGGAATGCTTCCTGACTTCAGTGATTCCTGAAAGATCAACAACAATGCCTCCCCAATCTCCTCAGCTATCTCCTTCAGAACCCTGGGGTGTAGTCCGTCCTGTCCGTGTCAATCTCAGGATATTCCTAGTGAAGAATTCCAATGATAGTAATGTCACTGACTGACCATCAAGGAGCTACGGTTAGTTTATCTTTTGTTGAAGATGGATAATACCTGATACTTGTGTAAATGTTACTTATGACGAATCTACCCCAAAGCCTGGATTTTGTCCAGGTCTTGCTGCAAATGAACACAGGCTACTTCAGTATGTGAGGTGTTGAATGCCACTGAACATCATTCCTACCTCTGGCCTTCTGATGGAGCTTCAATGTTCCTCAATGAAACAGTTGAAGATTGCAGGCCTGGGACATTAGTGTCTCTAGCCCTGGGCCAAGAGACCTCAGTTCAAGTTCCACCCCTCTTCCAGAGGTGTGTAATAACATCTCCAAACAGGTTGATGATGAATTATCTACTCTTGAGAAGTTCCTATAATCATCTCCTCAAATTGTGGTGACTGGCCTGCAACAATCATATCCATCTTCCTTTGTGCTAGTGATGCCTCCAACCAGTGGGAGAGAATGCTTTCCTTGGTTCCCTTTGACTACAGGTTTGCAAGCACACCGTGATATCACATTTGGCAAAATGCAGTGTTGATGTCAATGGAAGCCCCTTCGGTTTCACCTCTTGTTTTCAACTCCTTTGTGCATGTTAGAACCAAGACCACAATGAGTTTGGAGCTGAGTGGGTCAGATGGAAGACAAGCTGAGCAGGGGTGGGAATGTTATTGTTGAGGAAGTTTCACTTGGTTGTACTGTTGACCACATGTTTTGTCACCTTCCCGATGATTGAGAGTGTATAGATAGAGCGTTACTTGTGTGAATTGGATTTGTTCTGCATTTTGTGATCAGGATGTGCTCATGCAACTTTTCTTTTTATTTCAAAAATACACATTATTTATAAAATATATTTGTATATATACGTAATGATAAATGCAGATCACTTCTGTACAGTAGCATAACAAGGAAACAAACAAATGTTGGAGTTTGACTCTATTCAAACAAACTATCGACCTCTCTTATGTATACAATACAATACTTACATGCATTTGAGGCACTAGGAGGGTCTGATAACTGAATGGACCCTCAATTAAGTTTAGCAGGAAAGCATCAGACAGTGGACTTTCCTTCACCTCGCCTTGGTGCCAGCTGCCCTAAGCTTTCGTGCGTCCCTCAGCGCATAGTCCTGGACCTTGGAATGTGCCAGTCTGCAACACTCAATTGAGGTCAACTCCTTGTTCTGGAAGACCAACAAGTTTTGGGCAGACTAAAGAGCATGTTTCACTGAGTTGATGGATGTCCGGGTGCAGTTGATGTTTGTCTTGGTGTGCTTCCTGTGGAGCCGACCATAGAGCATTGACGCATATGGCACAGAGCTGCTCGGGATGAACCACAACAAAACCATTGCATCTTTCCCAGACATCCTTTGCAAAGGCACGTTCCAGCAGGAGATGTGTGACAGTCTCAAGCCGCCCGCAGCTGCTTCAAGGGTGGTGATGCAGACCGAATGGGGTTACTTGAAGGATCTCACAGGTAGTGCCCTTCCTACCACCAGCCAAACAATGTCTCAGTGCTTGTTGGAAGGTTCTGGTGATGAGGCATACTGCTAAATGACTTTGACAGTCTGCTTAGGGAACCACGCGAGGGGATCCACTCTCTCCTTTTCCCACAGGATCTCGAAGACGCTATGTGCTGACCAGATCCTGATGGACCTTGGTGAAAGGTGTTTTTCTTTGCATATTTCTTCACAAAGGACAGGTGATACAGAATGGTCCAACCACTTGGAGCGTTGCACAGCAGCAAGGCCAGTCCCATCCTTCGCAACAACAGGGACAGTGCATAGTGACACATGGTGTTTGTGTTCCGAGGATCTACGCACAGCTTGACGCAGCCACACACAGAGGTGGCCAGCAGGATGAAGGTGACTTTGGGTATGTTCTTCCTCCTTATTCTTGTACATGGGGTCCCTGCAGGTCCATCTTAGACTTTGAGATGAAGTGGAAGATGGCTTGCGTGACTACATTGGCGCAGTTACAGGGGATCGGCCAGACCTGCACCACTTATAACAACAGAGAGAGTGCCTCACATCTGATGACAAGGTTTTTACTCGCAATGGAAAGGGAGCAGTGCTCCCGAAAGACCACTTTCTGCTTCAACTTGGCAATGTGCCCCTCCCAAGGTATTATATATGCCCTGGTCTTTCCGAACCATATGCCCAGCACCTTCAGGTAATCTGTCATGATGGTGATGGGGACACAGGATCAGTCGGCCCAGTTCCGAAAAAACATGGCCTCACTCTTGCCTCGATTTACCTCCATGTACAGGGAGGCTTTGACCTGCAGGCTTCCACTGCCTGGGACAGTCACCCTCTCAGGCTGGCATCCTTTCTGATGTACTCAGCAAACAGCCCTATTATATGCACAAACAAGGCAGGAGAGAGTGGGCAGCCCTGCCTGAATCCAGATCTGATTGTGAAGCTTTCTGATTCGCACCAATTGATTGAGACTGCACCAACAATGTTGGTGGAGAGCAGTCAGACCCAATTGCAGATTCCATCTCCAAAGCCCATTTTGGACAGCACGACCCACATGTACATGTGTGATTTTGTGTCAAATGCCTCTTCTGTTCCAGGCTGATGAGGCAGGCATCCACCCCCTGTCCTGACTGTAGTCAGTCATATTTCTGAAGAGTGTGAGGCTCTCAGAGATCGCCTGCCCAGCACAGCACAGGTTCAGTCAGGGTGAATCACCAATCCCAGAGCAGACCTGACCTGCATGTTGATGACCTTAGATGGGACTTTATGGTCTGCATTCAGCAGTTAGACTATTTGCCAGTTTCTAATTTCCCCTTCCGCTTGTAGATGAGGGTGATGATACCTTTTCTCATGGATTTACACATGCTATCTTTCAGAAGCATACTGTCATACACTTTCGTCAGTTCCTGGCCAATTAGGTCTCACAGAGCCAAATACAATTTGGCTGGTAAGCTGTCGTTTCCGGGAGTTTTATTGTTTTCTTAGGACTCGAGGGCCTTGGTCAGGTCATCCAGAGAAAACAAAACAGAAGTTGCTGGAAAAGCTGAGCAGGTCTGGCAGCATCTGTGAAGAAAAAATCAGAGTTAACGTTTCGGGTCCAGTGACCCTTCCTCAGAGCTGATGGTAAATAGCAAAGTGCCTGTTTATATGTAGAAGATAGGGAAGGTAGAGAGTAAATCATAGGATAAAGGACAGAGCCTAAAGACAGAAAAGAGCAATTGGATTGACAGAGGAATTGATAATGATCTGGAGGCTGAATAGCTGTTAATGGGGACTGTTAGTGACTAACAATAGGTAGTTTGTAATGGCAGTCTACATGATAACAAGGCCTGGTGTGTGGATTAGGGGGCTAGGACATGGGAGAGTTTAGGCTCCAGAATTATTCAACTCGATATTGAGTCAGAAGGCAGCAGGGTCCCCAAGTGGAAAATGAGATGTTGTTCTTCCAGCTTGCGCTGAGCTTTGCTGGAACACTGCAGCAAGCCTAGGACAGAGATGTTGGCCAGGGAACAGGGTGGTGTGTTAAAGTGGCAGGTAACCAGAAGCAAGAGTCTTTTTTGCGAGCAGAATGTAGATGCTCTGCGAAACGGTCACCCAGTCTATGCTTCGTTTCCCCAGTGTAGAGGACACCACATTGTGAGCAGCGAATGCAGTAGACTAGATTCTGGGAAGTGCAAGTGAAGTGTTGCTTCACCTGGAAGGTATGTTTGGGCCCTTGGATACTGGGGAGGGAGGAGGTAAATGGAATAGGTGTTACACCTTCGCCGGTTACAGGGGAAGGTGCCATGGGGCTGTGGTGGGTTGTTGGGGGAAGGAAAAATGGACCAGGGTGTCCCAGATGGAGCAGGGTGGTGGTGAATGGGGACAGTTCAGGTCTTTGCTCCAGGAAGAAGTGGAGAACCCGAAGACCATCCTGGTGGGGAGCAGACGTGTGAAGGGATTGCACACCCATGGTAAAGGGGAGGCGGCTGGAGCCTGCAAACTGGAAATTTTGAAACTGGCATAAAATGTCAGAGGAATCACAGATGTATGTGGGCAGGGACTGGAACACGGGAGAGAAGACTGAGTCATGGTAGGAAGAGATGAGTTCTGTGGGGCAGGAGCAGGCTGAAACAATGGGTCTGCCCGGATAGTCCTGTTTGTGGATTTTTGGAAGGAGGTAGAAGCGAGCGGTGCAGGGCTGAGGTCTATCAGCTTGGACGAAGTGGAGGGGACAGTTATCGTGGTTGATACAATGGCCTGATGTGTCACGGTGGGTTTATGGTCCAGAGAAAGACAGGAGGATGTATTGGAGAGCTGGTGCTGAGCCTCTGCAATGTCGAGTTCAGTACACCAGACTACAACAGCACCAGCCTTATTGACAGGCTTAATAACAAAGATCTAAGGATACAGAGTGCCATCAGTTCACAGGGAGATAGGTTGGATTTGGTGAGGGGGGCAATGAAACTGAGGCAACCAATATCACATCGACAGTCCTCAATGAACAGATCGATTGCAGCTGAAAGGCCAGAGGTTTGGTGCCAGGGAGGATCCAGGTGGAGGGAGAGTGTTGGAACTGGGCAAAGGGGGTTTGTTGGGACGTGGAGAGGACTCTTGAGGTTGCAGACTTGCTCACTGAGCCATTGTATTTGATTGCAGATGTTTTGGCACCCTACTAGGTAATATCATCAGTCTGCCTCCAGTGAAGCGTTGGTGTTCCACCCCGTTTGTTATTTATATCCCTCGGTTTGTTGGAATCGTTGGTATTACTTCCAGTTTTGTTCTTCAGAGGTCTGTATGTCAGGTCTAGATCGATGTGGTTGTTGATGGAGTTCTGGTTGGAATGCCAGGCCTCCAGGAATTCCCTGGCATGTCTCTGTTTGGCTTGTGTTATTGTGGATGTGTTGTCCCAGTCAAATTCTTGTCCTTCCTTGTCCTTGTGTATTGAGACCAGTGAGAATTGGTCGTGTCTCTCAGTGGCTAGTTGGTGTTTGTGTATCCTTATTGCCAGTTTTCTTCAAGTTTGTCCTATGTAATGTTTCTCATGTCCTTGCATGTTGTTTTGTATATTACATTAGTTTTACTGGAGAGGAGTTTTGTTCAAAGAAATGAGCACGGAGACGAAGATGGCGGAAGAAGAGTTCGACATCACGTCATGCCTGAAATTCATTAAGGTATGGATGGAGAGGAATAAAGCTGAGAACTTTGCTGAGGTCAGAACGTTAAACATTGGAGCGTGGAAGTTTAGGAATACCCAACAGGAGGTGGGGCTCGGGGAGGGGATGGAGTCAGAGGAAAGGGGAGGAGAGGAAGGTTCCAGAGGGCCATGTGTATCTCTGAGTCATTGCGCCTTGTGAGCCTTGATGCCAGAAAGGAGAAGAAAAAGTTTCTTGTCAGCATGGTGAATGAGCTGGAGGATGAAGTGGAATTGTGGAGTGGTGCAACCCTGAGACAGCGTGTTGCTATGCTGTTGGGGAGAAAGTTTGAGAGTGTGATGCTGCATGGCACTGAGTGTGGATCTCAGGATGTGGCGAGAGCAGCTGTCTGTGGAACGTTGAACGTCTTCGAGATGTCTGTGATCCTGGGAGGATTCAAAACATGAGGGATGAATCTTCAGTTGGAATCCACGTGGGGTCAGTCTGAGCCGGAGGCAGTCACTGAGGAATGTGATATGGCCGTGGAAACGGGCTTTAGCAAATACCTGGTCAAACACCAGGAGCGACAGTGAAATTAATATTTGTGGACAAGAAAAATGATGGAACGGAAATCCCGTCAGAGAGAGAGGCAGAACTTCTTCAAGGTGGGCATGCCTAGAAGAGATGTGGCAGTGAGTTAAATACTAAATAAATACTGAAAGAACTGTAGGTGGTCGGGCTGTCTCCTGTGTGTTGTCGTTTAAGACCTCTGTGATAGAGGATAGGAACAGTTGGGAGGCCACACTGTCTGTGGGCTTCGTGCCATACAGACTGGTATAAGAGGATTTGCTGATCCTCAGTACGTCAGATTGAGATGACAGTGCCGAGCCATTTTTTTCCTTCAGGCTGCCGAGCACAGAGCGCTCATTGTGCACCTTCTGGAAGAAGAAACGTGAGCACGTCTCCTGCTCCATGGCGCAGACCCTGGACTGGAAGATTATCTTGGAGGTCTCCGAGGCAAAGAATAAAGCTTGCAGGTTCTTCACTTCCTAGAGATCCTCTGTGACATCGACTACCATCATCTGTAGCTGGAGTAGGTTCTGGAGTTTAGACAGATTTCCCTGCCTATCTCTTGACTTCTGAACATCTTTGAGCATAAAGAACTTCTTGATATTCCCCATGACTGTTTCCCATCAGCCCATTGGAGACTCAAAGAGGGCCTTCATGGTTTTCCAAACTGTAAAATCCCTCTTGAGCTCCTCAGTGTTTTCTGGGGTCAACAGTTTTACGTTCAGCTCCCATGTCTCCTTACTCGCTGGCTGGTTGTCCTGTAGGTGACAGTCGGCCAGCAGGGGGCAGTGGTCAGAGAGGAGCACTGGCTTGACATCAGTAGATCTGACCGAGAACGTCCAGGGCACCGACAGGAAATCTATCCTTGAGCGGATAGATCCCTCTGGCTGCGACCAGGGTATCTACACTGCACTCTGTCTGAAGGGGTACTGAAGACGTTGTGCAACGTGGCAACTTTAACTGTTTCCATCTGGATGTGGAATCTGGACGGGGAGTCTGGCTCGCTGTCAACAGCTCCAGATCGTCTATGCGCATCGGTGATGTAGTTGAAGTCTCCGGCCTGAATGATCAACCTGGATGCTGGCGGCAGCAATGGGAGGAGCTCACTCTTTACCACCGGGGCCTACATGTTAATTCGCCTCGGGGGGAATTTCTAGACATTGGAAGCGCCTATTAGGAAGTGCTGGCCTGCCACCTCCTTAACTTTGGAGATGGTGAAGTTGCCTCCTCACAACACAATACCCATCCTTTCCCCCCGACCAAATCAAAGGCCCGTGGATTCATAAGTTCAATGGTTTCTGTAGCTGCTGGGATGAGGTATACCACACTCCGACAGAAACAGGAGGTCTGCTTTGATGTTGACCAGGTAAGCCAACGTGGAAACACATTGCTTGATAGATTTATCACGACACATGTTAATACTGGCAATTTTAAAACCCATTTTAAGAGTTTATAGAAATACCTAATGTCCTTTTCCTGTGGCGTGAGCAAACTGCTTTCTGCACTGAGGTAGCTGTCCTGTTCCTCCCTTGGATTGTTGCCCTGATTTGGTGTTGTCGGGGTGAGAATGAAGCCAGGAAGGTCCAATTCTGAATCCAACAGAGGGACTGCATGCTCAGCTCCTGATGTGAAGCATCGCTGCCCCCAGTTACCCGGCGCTGTGTGTGGTGGTTACTGCATGGTTCCCGATGAATGGAGATTGGGCTTCATTAGGACCCTTGGGATGTCCAGCATTTCCAAGTTGGAGGGCTGCTCCCCTCCTTCTCCACCGTGGTGCTCTGCGTCTTTTTCTGTTGATGGCCATCCTTCTGCACGTCTTCATCATCAGAGGAGCTGCTGGTATATCCATTACGTAACTGCATCTTTCCCTGTTTATATTGGGCTTTAGGGGACTGATGTGTTTTTCTTTTTCTGGTTGTTTCTCACTGGTATCCACTCCCTCACCTCCTTCTTTTCCTCTTCCTCCATTGACTCCATCTATTTCAGTAGAGGTTGAATCAGTTGTTGTGTCGCCCTGCTGGCTTCCTTTTCCTCCTCTCTGGCCTGTCCCACCTTCTCAGTGCTTCTTGTTTCAGTTTTCTTGCTGTGTGGTGGCACCTCTCTGACCTTTGGGGGTCCATAGCTCACATTGCCATTTCCAGCCATCTGAGCATATATGGCGTCCCCTCCCCATCTTGGGCATGCCTTTTGTACGTGGTCTGCTTCCCCACACAGGTTGCAGCTCACGGGTTATTGCCATGCAACTTGCTGCATTGCCGAGGAGATGCCAGTGCTGTAATTGTACTGGAGTACCTTGGTTAGGGGCAGGCTAGTACTGGAGCGCAAGTCTTAAGGTACAACTGAGTGGCTTGCTTAGTCATTTCAGAGGACATTGAAGAATCAAGGACAATTCTATGAATCTGCGTTGATGTGCCAATCCGATCAGACAAAGGTCACGCACATTCCTTCCCAAATGGTCATTCATGAATCTGATGGATTGTATGATAATCAACAATGCCATGGTCACCATTAGCCTAGCTTATCATGATAAGTTACTTAAAACTAAACAGACTTCACAGAAATGATGATGTTTGAGCCTGTGTCCCAGAACATTAAACTGGGTTGCTGAATGATGAGTAACAATAATACATCACCACCTCAACATGATATTAAGGAGATTAGAACTAGGAATCATAGGTTGCACCAAAGAAGTTGTTTATTTACAATTGAGATGAGGAGCAATGTCTTCATTTATAGTGTTCTGATATTTTCAGTTCTCTTCCAAAGTGTGCTGTGTATTCTCAGTGATTAAATATATTCAAGATGATCTCAATCGGCTCATGAGTATGAAAGGTATTAAGGGATGTGATGGTAGTGTGAGAAGCAGAAGATTCAAGAAAAATTAAACAAGTCCTTTTTAAAAAGTGGAACAAACTTGAAAGGAATCAGTGGCTGGCTGCAGCCAATAATTCATATTTCCTTATATTCTTTTCTTTCCTCTCTCTTTCCATCTGTCTCCCACTCAGTCCTACACACAGACAGAGCTGTAATTCACAATCTGGTGCACAGTGTACAAACAGGTCCGTTCTCCCACTTTCTCCCTCCTCCCTCTCCATAATGCACAGAAACAGCAGCTGGCATTTCCAGGTTGTCTGTCTATTGTTTAAACTGACAGACTTGAAAATCAGCTGAGAGAGAAAAACGAACAGCTCTAAACAGGAAGCAGACGAACGGGCAGTTTCTCATGAGCAATTGAGTGTGTAGCTCTATGCACTGAATTTATAGATGGGTGACCACAGGGCTGGGAGGTGCTTCTATTGGTCTGTAGCAGATTCTGTTGCCTGGGACACATGCTGTAGCTGCATGATACTCAGACTGCTGTGATAAACAGGAGAGTATAGAGTGAGAGAGGGTGAGGAGAAAGAAGGGCAGAGTATGTCCTGGAGTGGGAGAGACACACAATTTCGTGGAAAGGGAATTAAATGGAGCTGCATGCAGAGAGCAAGAGAGAAAGTAGAGGGTAAGAGTATGTTATAAAATGGGAAAGAGAAAGAATAGGAATTGAGGTGTCATGCGCTAACAAGTGGAAAGGAGAATTAGAAGGGAAAAGACTAAGTGTAGGAGAGAGAGAAATTCAATGATGACAATAAAGAGTTGCAAACAGTCTGGTTGCGCAGTGCATGACCTAGATTTTCCAGAGCAGTTTGAGATGCACTTTCTCATGTGATGAGAAATCTCTGGTCTGTGATTTACACCTCAATTTATTAATTCGTACTTCAGTCTTGCATAACAGTAAAAATCCCCCAATAATTGACCCAAAGTTGTTTTCCCTTGAATATCTAGATTTGGCTTGTGTTCTCCATTGTTTGTTCCTGGGATCAACCTCAGCATTGCAAAAGAAAAGAAAGAGTCCTGTTGAAGATGTAAAGTCCTCTCTACTCACATGTGGGGATTAGTGCAGAAATTGGGAGAGCTATCTGACAGACTAGTCAAGTAACAGCTTGAACTCGTCATACTCAAAGAATCATACCTTACAGAAAATGTCCCAGACACCACCATCACCCTCCCTGGATATGTTCTGTCCTTCTGGCAAGACAGACTCAGCAGAGGAGGTAGCACAGCAGTATAGTGGAGGGAGTTGCCCTGGGAGTCTTCAACATTGACTTTCCACCCCATGAAGCCTCATGGCTTCAGATTAAACATGGGCAAGGAAACGTCAGGCTGATCACCACATACCAGTCCTCCCTCCGCTGATGAATCAGTCTTCCTCCATGTGGAATAACACTTGTGCATGGCAAGGGTATACAATGTACACTGCGTGGTGTATTTCAATGTCCATCAAGAATTTCTCAGCAGCAGCACTACTGACTGAGCTGGTCAGGTCATAAAGGACAGAGCAGCTGGAACGAATCTGCGACAGGTAGTGATGGAACGAGCAAGAGAGAAAAACTTACTTGACTTCAAACTGCCTGCTGCAAATGCATCTGTCTGTGACAGTATCGGTAAGAATGATTATCGCACAGTCCTTGTGGAACTGAGAAGAAGTCCTGCCTTCACATTGAGAACACCCTCTGCCATGTTGTATGGCCACTATCTCCGTGCTAAAGGGGACACAGTTCGAACAGATCCAGCAACTCAAGACTGCACATGTGAGGCATTGTGGGCCACCAACAGCAACAGAACTGGCCTGGCATGGGACAGGGAATTTCACACAATATCTGCTCCTGCATTTGCTCCCTGTTTAATTGGCCCCAATGCTCCCACCTCAAACATTTACTGTGGACATTTCCAAGATGCACTGCAGTAACTCACCAAGCTTTCTTTGATGGCACCTCCCAAACCTGAGACCTCCGCCAGTCGGGGTAGCAAGGACAACAGCTGCATAGAAAGACCAACAACGACATGGCCCCTGCA
>NC_063373.1:333391-354157 GCF_021869965.1 Rhincodon typus
GGATACTGGCCTCTGTGGATTTATTTCAGGACATGAGTTACTCGCTGCAGTTTTCCTAGCCTCTGACCTGCTCTTGTAGCCATTACATTGATATGGCTAGTTTTTGGTCAATAGTAACCTCCAGGATGTTGATTGTGTTGCATTCTGTGTTAGTAATGCCATTGAATGACAAGAGGCGATGGTTGGATTTTCTTTGCTGGATATGGTCATTACTTGGCAAAGCGTGGCAGGAATGTTCATTGCGATTTGTCAGTCCAAACCTGGATGTTGTCCAGATTTTGTTGCATACGAACATGAGCTGCTTCAATATCTGAGGAATCATGAATGGTGCTGAACATTGTGCAATAAATCGATGAACATCCCCACTCCCGAACTTATGATGGAGGGAATGTCATTGTTGAAGCAGTTAAAGGCACTTGGGCCTAGGTCGCTACCCTGAGGAACTCCTGCAGAGATGTCCTGGAGCTGTGATGACTGACCTCCAAAAGCCACAACCATCTTCTGATATGACTTCAGCAAGTGGAACAGATCTAATGTTTGTAGTCCTGCCATATTCAGTTGTTCATGGTGATGATCAACTGAACAATTGCAGAGAGGAGGAGACTCCACACACTTCCCCATCCTCCATAATGGGAAGCCCAGGTCACCAGTGCAAAACATAAGGCTGAAGTACTTGCAACAGTATTCAGCCAAAAGTGCCAAAACAATATTCTGTCAGGAGGCCAGGCGTACACAAGCTCCCCTCTCAGCAAAGGGAACCTTGCTTACTCAGCCAGAGGATGCTGTAAGTGGAGCAGGCCCCTGTAGGAGGGCCATTGGCTTCCAAAGCACCATCTCTAGCTACTGGCACATGAAATTCATAAGGCTTTTGATAGATGTTGGAGGTGCTGTTAAGTCTTGTTTGGTAAATCCAGAACTGAGATTCACAGGCCTTGAATAAGCATTTGGTCATTTAGGACTCAGATCACAGGATTTTTTTTTCACTCAAAGGGTTGTTTCCAACTCTCAACAACACAGTGCTGTGGATTCTCAGTCATTGGAAATATTCAAGATATATTTTGGTAGGATTTTGGGAATGAAAGGATGTGATGATAATGTGAGAAGATGGAGTTTAGGGAGAAGGTCAAACATGTCCTTGCTGAAAAGTGATAGAAGCTCAAAGCTCCTGCCCATATTTCTGATGTCTTTATTTTCTCTCTTTTTCTCCCTCCTTCCATCCCTCTCCCCACTCCATCCTCCATACAGACAGAAGCTGTATTCACATTCTGGCTGCACTGTGTACAAATGCACATGGCCTCTCCCTGAGCCCAACTCTCTCCATGTCTCTCCCTGTTTCTCGCTCCTAACTCTCTCATGTGACACATTCAAACTGTCTCTTTTTTTTACTTTTCTCCCCTCCTTCCCTACCAGCACTGCACAGGGACACAGGACACAGTTGGGTATCACAGGCTGGCTGACTTTGTACGAACCAAAAGGTCTGCACCCTTTCCCACTGTCTCTCTCCTCCATCTGGATACTGTACAGAAGCTGGCATTTCCAGTTTGACTGTCCATTGCATAAACAGACTGCGAGGACAATCGACTGACGAGAGATACAAACAGCTCGAAGCAGGAAGCAGAAGAGCAGACTACTTCACATGAGCAGTGGAGTGTTAAGGGAACCATTCATTTGTCTCTGTACTGAAATTGTAAATAGGTGAATTGTGGGAGGGGTTTGTGTTGGTCAGTAACAGATTCTAATGTTTGAGAAAAATGCAGTATCTGCATGTCACACAGAGTGCTGTGGTAGGAGAGTACAATGAAAGGGGAAAGGGAGAGATGAGTTAGAAAATAAAGGGAAGAACATAGGATGTGAATAAAAGCAGGGATTTGAATAAAGGCAATTAAATGGTATTGGCTGTGAGCGAGAGAATGAATTAACATGAAATTAACTTTTCATTATTTAATTAAAATTAAATCTGGGTTAAAAGCTCCCCTAATGGCTAAACGTTATTGATTGTCCCAAAAAACATCTCTCTAGCTCACTAATGTCCTTCAGGGAAGGAAATCTGCCATGCTCACATGGCCTGACCTACAGGTGACTCCAGACACACAGCAATGTGGTTGACTCTTCAATACCCTCTGAAATATACAAGCAAGACAGTCAGTTGTATCAACCAATACACTTCCTAAAGAAAGGAAAGATAATGGAAGGACCATTTAGCATCATCCTAGGTCCTGGCAATCAAAAATGGGAAACACAGTTCTGTGGATGTTGCAAAGTTCTCCTCACCAACCTGGGGCTTTTGTAAAACCTACAGCGCGGTCCCATGGACTGGACAGGCAACAACCTGATATTGCCATAGTCACAGAAACATATCTTACAGAGGATGTTTCAGACACCAGAACAGATCCAACAGAGCTGAAGATAAAACTGGTATACACATGAGAGATAGTAGGAACTGCAGGCATTCCACTCCCGTACATCTCAGATGTCCTCGTTTTTCAAGGACCGCAACTTCCCCCACCTCAGTGGTCGAGAACACCCTCGACCGTGTCTCCCACATTTCCCACAACCCATCCCTCACACCCCTCCCCGCAATAACAACCAAAAAAGAATCCCCCTCATCCTCACGTACCACCCCACCAACCTCCGGATCCAACGCATCATCCTCCGACACTTCCGCCATCTGCAATCCGACCCCACCACCAAAGACATTTTTCCCTCCCCACCCTTGTCTGGTTTCCAGAGGGATCACTTTCTCCGTGACTCCCTTGTCCGCTCCACACTCCCCTCCAGCCCCACCACACCCGGCACTTTTCCCTGCAACCGCAGGAAGTGCTACACCTGCCCCCATACATCCTCCCTCACCCCCATCCCAGGCCCCAAGAAGACTTTCCACATCAAGCAGATGTTCACCTGCACATCTGCTAATGTGGTATACTGCATCTGCTGTTCCCGTTGTGGCCTCCTCTGCATCAAGGAAACTAAGCGGAGGCTTGGGGACCGCTTTGCAGAACACCTACGCTCGGTTCGCAATAAACAACTGCACCTCCCAGTCGCGAACCAGTTCAACTCCCCCTCCCATTCCTCAGACGACATGTCCTTTCTGGGCCTCCTGCCGTGCCACAATGATGGCACCCAAAGGTTGCAGGAACAGCAACTCATATTCTGCTTGGGAACCCTGCAGCCCAATGGTATCAATGTGGATTTTACAAGCTTCAAAATCTCCCCTCCCACTACCGCATCCCAAAACCAGCCCAGCTCGTCCCCACCTCCCTGACCTGTCCTACCTCCCACATATCCCCTCCTTCCACCTCAAGCCCCACCCCCATCTCCTACCTACTAACCTCATCCCACCCCATTGACCTGTCCGTCCTCCCCGGACTGACCTATCTCCTCCCTACCTCCCCACTTACACTCACCTTTACTGGCTCCATCCCCGCCTCTTTGACCTGTCTGTCTCCTCTCCACCTATCTTCTCCTCTATCCATCTTCTATCTGCCTCCCCCCACTCTCCCTATTTATTTTAGAACCCCCTTCCCCTCCCCCATTTCTGAAGAAGGGTCTAGGCCCGAAACGTCAGCCTTCCTGCTCCTATGATGCTGCTTGGCCTGCTGTGTTCATCCAGCTCTACACCTTGTTATCTCCGGTATATGCATGAGAAGGGTTGACCTAAAATTTCTCAACATTGACTCTGAACCCCATGAAGTCTCATGGAATCAGGTCAAACACGTGCAAGGACACCTTCTGCCGATTAGCATTTACCATCAGCCCCTCAGAAGGTGAATCAGTGCTTTTCCAGTTTGAGCAAAATTTGGAGGAAGCGCTCAGGGTGACAAGGAAACAGAATGTAGCCTGGGCGGAGGACTTCAAAGTCCACCACCAAGACAAGCCTGGCTGCACTCTAATGTCAGAGTACTAAAGTACACAGC
Source organism: Rhincodon typus (assembly GCF_021869965.1). Classification (NCBI taxonomy): domain Eukaryota; kingdom Metazoa; phylum Chordata; class Chondrichthyes; order Orectolobiformes; family Rhincodontidae; genus Rhincodon; species Rhincodon typus. The sequence goes on from NC_063373.1 coordinate 337,306, forward strand.
TGTTAGCCTGGGTCTGTGTTAGTTTGTGAGGGTACCAGCAAGAGAGAGATATCCACTTGACTTTATCCTTGCTGATCTGCCTGCTACACATGCATCTGTTCATGACAGAATCACTAAGAGTGAACACTGAACATCCCTGTGGAGACAAAGTCCTGTCTTCACAATGACAAGCCCCTCTATATTGTGTTGTACGGCACCACCACTGTTCTAAATGTAACAGAATTTGAACAGTTGTAACATTTCTAAACTGGCATCCGTGAGGTGTTGTCGGCCATAATCAGCTGCAGAATTGTATGAAGCCACAATCTGTAACTGCATGGCCCAGAACATTTCTCACTGTAACATTAACATCAAGCTGGGAGAATAATCCTGGTAAAGAGTGTAGGAGCACATGCCAGGAGCAGACTTAGACATGCCTAAAGACGAGAAGTCAGCTTGGTAAAACTACAAAATAGGAACGCAGGGCATGCCAAACAGCAGTAGGAGAATCCTGTTCACAGGGCTGAGAGATCTCACAACTGAGGGTTCAGATCTAAGCTCTGCAGTCCTGCCACATCCAGTCATGAAAAGCAGTGGACAATTAAAGTATTAACATGATGTAAAGGCTCCACAAATATCTCCATCCTCAGTTAGGGAAGAAGTGAGCTCATTTTATTTTTAATACACTCATGGTACCTGGGCTTCCCTGGCTGGGTAAACATTTATTTCCTGTCAAATATCGAAATTGCTGGCAAAGCTCAGCAGGTTTGTCAGCTTCTGTGGAGAGAAATCAGAGTTAAAGTTTGGATCGACTGATCCTTCCTCAGGCCTCCTGAGCTTTTCCAGCAATCTCTATTTTTGTCTCTAATTTACTGCATCCGCAGCTCTTTTAGTTTTTATTTATTGCTTGGTTGAGAAGGTCATGGTGAGCTGCCTGGTTGAACTAATGTGGTCTATGTGCTGTAGGTACATCCACAATTCCATTTGGGAGGAAGTTCCAGGATTTTGAAGGAATGGCAAAATATTTCCAAGTCAGAGTTATTCCTGGTTCAGAGGGAAATGTGCAGGTGGCGATGGTCCCGTGTATCCATAATCAGGAGCACAATTGTATTCAGTCGCAATCTGTAACCACATGACCCAGCACGTTCCACAGTCTGCCATTACTGTAGATGGAAGTTTTGGGTGTTTTGAAGGTCCTGTCTAAGAAACTTTGGAGAATATCTGCAGTGCATCATCTTACTCATGAATTGTTTGCACATTTAAGATGGTGAACAGGGAGTCAGGAGGTGAATTACTAGCTGCAGGATTCCTTTCCCTGCCTGGTCTTGTAGCCACTGCATTTACATGGCCAGTTCACTTTTTAGTCTCCAGTCAATAGTAACGTGTAAGATGTTGAGAGTAGTGGAGCCAGGATCTGGTGTATCTGTAGAACTGATTGCCACAAAAGGCTGTGGAGGCCAAGTCACTCAGTGTACTAAGACAGTGATAGATAGTAAGAGGATCAAAGATAATGGGGGGATGGGAGGAGAAGGCAGTTAAGAAATTAATCAACCATGAGTGGATGCACACTGTGGGAGCAGACTCAAGGGGCGAATGGCCTAATCCTCCCCCTATATCTGATATTCTCAATAATTCCATTTGCCACTTATCAGCCATCAGACCAGCCCGTCCAAATCCTTGATATATACCACAAATAGCAAGGGCCCCAGCATTGATATTGATGGAACCCAGTGGACACCGGCTCTCAGTCACAAAGTTTCCCCTCAGTCACCACTCAGCCAATCCTAGACCCAGTTTGTCAAATTTCCTTGGATCCCATGGGCTGTTAGCTTTGCTCACAGTCTGCCATGTGGGACCTTAGCAAAAACCTTGCTGAAGTCCAACTCAACTCAGGGTCAACTGCATTGCCCTCATCTGCACACCTGGTCACTTTTTTAGAAAATTCAGTCAAGTTGGTCAGACATGACCTCCCGTTAACAAAACCATGCTGACTGTTCTTGATTAATCCCTGCCTCTCCAAGTGCAGATTTAATTCTGTCCCTCAGAATTGCTTCCAGTAGTTTCCCCACCGCTGACGTCGGAAGACAAGGCTTGTTTCGACAGATACTGTGTGATAGTCACTCTTGTCAATATTGTCATGGACAGATACAGAAGTGGCAGGCAGATTGGTAAGGATGAGGTTGAGTATGTTTTTTCTCTTGTTGGTTCACTCTCCACAGTGCTGCAGACCAGTCTACTGGCAATGTCCTTTAGGATTCAACCAACTCTGACGGTAATTCTGCCAACGAGCCAGTCTTGGCAATGCACATTGACGTGGCAGGAATTTCCAAAGGCTGCTCTGTCATCGTCTTCCAAGCACATGAAGCTGACCACTGAGAAGGACAAAGGCAGCAGGTATATGGAAGCACTGACACATGCAACTTACCCTCCTTGGCACTCACCATCCTGACTTTGATATCTGTTATTGTTGCTTCAGTGTTGCTGGCTCATAATCCTGGAACTCCCTCCCAAACAACACTGTAGGTGCTCCTACACCCCAAAGATGCTTCAGGAAGGCAGCTCACCGCCACCTTCAGCAGGGCAGTTATGAATGGGCGTAATATGCAGATCGAGCCAGTGATGCACATATCACATAAATGAATGAACAAAATTAGTGAGACAAATTCATTGTTTTCTAACTGTTCTGCCAATGGATTGCAATTTGATTTTGACTGATCTGTTATCTGTAACTCATTTTATTAAGCAGTTAATATGTTGGTATTGAAATGTTTTCAGGAAATTGACATTGAGATAGACATTGATGCCTTTGTCATGTCTGGAGGAAAATGGGAATTCCCCATACATAGGATTGGCATTACCCCAATCTTTGACCTCTGGTATTTTTCGCACACATTGAGAGCGAGGAAGACTTGGGCGCGTCCCCACAAACAAGTCAGTATTGAATGTATCCTGTGTGATCCTCGGCTGTATTCTCATAATTCCCATTCATATCATTCTCCACCACCTACAATATAACCCCACAACCAAAGATATATTTCCCTCCACACCCCTATCTGTTTCTCATAGGGACTGCTCTCTCGGTGACTCCCTCGCCAACTCCACGCTCCCCACTAACACCACCACCCCCGGCACCCTTCCCTGCAACCACAGGAAGTGCTACACCTGCCCCTATATCTCCCCCATCACCTCGATTCAAGGCAAAAAACAAACCTTTGACATAAGACATGGGTTCACCTGCACATCCATCAATCTGGTCTGTTGCATCTGCTGCTCCCAATGTGGCTCCCTCTCCATCGGTGAGACCAAGCGGAGGCTTGGAGACCACTTTGTAGAGCACCTGTGCTCTGTACACGATAAACAGCAAACACCTTCTGGTCGTGAAACATTTTAACTCCCCCTCGACTCCCTGGGTGATATATCCATCCTGGGCCTCCTCCAGTGTCACAATGACGCCATCCGCAAACTGGAGAAGCTGCACCTCATATGCCGTCTCGGGAGTCAACAACCTGATGGCCTAAACATAGATTCTACCAGTTTCAAAATCTCCCCACCCCCAGCCTCATCCCATGACCAACTCTCCCTCTCATCCCCACCTCCTTGACCTGACACAACCTGTCCATCTTCTCTCCCACCTATTCGCCATTCCCACCTCACTGACCAATCCCGACCACTGCCTACATGCACTCCCCTGTCACAATCCCACCTACCTTCCCCAGGCCCCCCCCTCCTCTCTATTTATTTCGGAGCTCCCCTCCCCCTTCCCATTTCTGAAGAAAGGTCCCGACCTGAAACGTCAGCTTTCCTACTCCTCTGATGCTGCCTGGCCTGCTGTGTTCCTTCAGCTTCACACTTTGTTATCCCAGTCTCCAGCATCGACAGTTCTTGCTATGTCTCATGATATGTTGCTGTCCAATATACAATATGTGGTTCCGCGGTATATCATCCCATTGTTTCTACAGCTGGTAGAGGGGTCATTTCCTCTTGTAAATATAAATCTCTGACCTCAGGATGCATGTCCCAATGACTGTACTTTGGTCTTATATGGCAATGGGAATCCATCAATAGCTGACTCCAGATTGTGATACCACAGTATTGATGGCAAGGTAAACCTTACCTGTGTACCTTACATGGAATACTTCTTGGGAAGGTGATGCCTCGTCGCATTATCACTAGCTTATTGACTGAGAGAGAATGTTCTGGGGACCTGACTTCAAATCCTGCCATGGTAGATGGTATCAGTTCAATTCATTAACAAATGATAACCATGACAGCTTTGTTGATTATTGGAAACTCCATCTGGTTCACTAATGTCTGTTACAAATCACAGACCCTCATGTGCAAAGAAATAGTGTGAAAAACTATAGTGAGCTTCTTGAAATGACTGGATTTTTTTCTGAAACACGACCTGAGTGTTCTGATTGATTATTAGGCACCCTCTGAAAAGCACTCAGTTGTGTCAGACCACTGTAGAAAAGTTAATCTGGATGGATCAAAGAGCATTAATCTAGGTGACAGATACGGTAAGGGTTTGAACAGCCTGTGGACTGAAATCATAATTGGAGCAGTCACATAAGAATTTTGGCCACAACAGAAATTAGAGGATGAGGATACTACAATGAATGGAAACACCTTGACTGTCCAAAGCCTTTCCATTGTATACAAGTCACAAATCTGGACTGTGATCGAATGCTCTACACTTGCTCAGATGACTGCAGCTCCAATCACATTTCGGAACCTCAACGTTATCCAGAATGAAGCAGCCCCACTTGATTGATATACCATCCACCACCTTAAAAATTGACTTCCTCCATGACTTCTTCAACAGTAGTTTCCAAGCACTACAACCTCCAGAACACGAAAAACAGGGATTAGCAGCTTCTAAGGAGAACCACAATCTGCAAATTCCACTCCTTGTCACTGACCATCTCATTTGGAATTACATTACTGATCCTTCTGGCTCTGTTAAAATCCTGAAAGTATCACCCTAATACCTCTGTGGGTAGCTCCATTTCTTACCTATTCATAATTTCCCAGGAGAAGCTGGTGGTGAGCTGCCTCCTTGAATCGATGTTGTCCATTTGGTGTATATGGATGGAAAATGACATTGGGATGGGATTTTCACGGCTTTGTCCTGGCAATATTGTTCCTTTGTTCCATATTGTGAAGATGGTGTGTGACTTGGAAAGGAACTTTCGTATATCAGCTGGCCTTGTCCTTTCCATGGTAGAGATTGAGTTTAAAAGATGTTATCAGGTAGGCTTGGTGAGTTAATGCAGTGGGTCTTGTCTTGCTGCTGCCACTATGAAGTGGGAGAATGTTGAATGGGATACCAATCAAGTCAGCTGCTTTGTCCTGGATAATGTCAAGCTTCGTGACTGTTGTCAACATTGCACTTTTCCTGGAAAGTGAAGAAAATTCCTTTACACTCCTGTCTTGTGCCTTGTAGATTGGGAACAGATGCTGGAGAGACAGGAGGTGAGTTACTCATCGTAGATGTCCTGTTCTCTCGCCTGTTGCTTTAGCTAAAGTATTTATAAAGTTGATTCAGTCCAGGCTCTGGTCAATGGTTCCTCCCAGAATGTTCACAGTGGGGGACTTAAAGATCGTAATGGCATTGAACACCAAGTGCTGATGGTTTGATTCTCTCTTGTTGGATATTGTTATTACTTGGCACTTGTGTGTTATGAATATTACTGGCAACTTTTCAGCTCAAGCCTGGGTGATGCCCAAAACTTGCTGCATTTGGACATGGACTGCTTTGGTATCTGAGGGGTTGGAAATGGACTGAACATGGTGCAAGCATCTGTGAAAAATGCCAACTCTGACCTTATGATCGAGGAAAAGTCATTGATGAAGCAGCTGAAAAAGGTTTGGTCGTTGACACCACCATGAGGAACACCCACAGAGATGTCCTGGAGCTGAGATGATTGACCTCCAACAATTATCTTTCTATGCACCAGGTATGACTCTGACCATTAGAGGGTATCACCCTAATTCCCATTGACTCCAGTTTACACAGGGTTCCTTGATTTCACACTCAGTCAAATGCTGTTCAGTGTTCGGCACAATGATAAAGAACAAAGGACAATACAGCACAGGAACAGGCCCTTCAGCCCTCTAAGCCTGCACTGACACATTTTGCCGTTCCATACTAAAACTGTCTTCACTTACAGGATCTGTATCCCTCTATTCCCTTCCTGTTCATATCTTCGTCCAGATATGTCTTGAACGCTGCTAATGTGTCTGCTTCCACCACCTCCTCTAGCAACGTGTTCCAGGTACTCATCACCCTTTGTGTTAAACATGTGCCTCGCGCATCTCTTTTAAACCTCCCCCCTCCCCCCTCCTTGCATCTTGAACCTGTGTCCCCCAGTAATTCACCCCTTCACCCTGGGAAAAAGCCTCATCCTTTCCACTCTGTCCATGCCATTCACAATCTTAGACTTCTATCAGGTCACACCTTAACCACCTGCATTCGAGAGAAAACAAACCCAGTCTATCCAACGTTTCTTCATAGCTAAAATCCCCCATACCAGGCAACAAGCTGGTAATTTTTTTCTTTACCCTCTCCAAAGCATCCACATTCTTCTGGCAGTGTGGCAATCAGAACTGTACGCAATTTTCCATATGTGGCCTAACTAAAGTTCTATAAAGCTGCGGCATAACTTACCTATCCTTATGCTCAATAACCCTTCCAATGAAGGGAAGCATGCCATAAGCCTTTTTTACTACCTTATCTGCCTGTGTTGCCACCTTCAGTGATCTGTGGACCTGCGCAGTCAGATCCCTTTGCACATCAATATTCCTAAGGATTCTGCCATTCACTGTTTAATTTCCACCTCTACTTAAAATTCCAAAATGCATCACCTCACAGTTTTCCAGATTAAACGCCATCTGCCATATTTCCACCCATGCCTCCAACTGATCTGTGTCTTGCTGTATCCTCTGACAATCCTCCTCACTATCCTCAGCTCCACCAATCTTTGTATCATCTGCAAACTTACTAAGTAGACCAGATATCTTTTCCTCCAAATCATTTATGTTGATCACAAACAGCAGAGGTTCCAGCACTGACCCCTGTGGAACATTACTAGTCACAGCCCTCCATTCTGAAAAACATGCTTCCACCACTATCCACTGTCTCCTATGACTAAGCCAGTTCTGTATCAATCTTGCCAGCTCACCCCTGATACCATGTGACTTCACTTTTGTACTCATCTGCCATGAGAGACCTTGTGGAAGGTTTTACTGAATTCTATTTGGACAATGTCACCCTCCATTCCCTCATCAATCATCTTCATCACCTCCTCAAAAAGCTTGAACAAGTTAGTGAGGCACGACCTGCCCCACACAAAACCATGCTGTCTATCGCGGTAAGTCCATTTGCTTCTAAATGCGGATAGCCCCTGTCCCGAAGAATCTTTTCCAATAATTTCATTACCACCAACGTGAGACTCACAGACCTGTAATGTCCAGGATTATCCCTGCTGCCTTTCATGAACAGTTGGACAACATTGGTTATTCTCCAGTCCTCTGGGAACTCACCTGTGGCCAAAGAGGATACAAAGATATCTGTCAATGCTCCAGCAATTTGTTATCTTGCCTCCCTCCACATTCTGGGATAGATCCCATCAGGACTTGGGACTTATCTACCTTAATACATTTTAACACACATAACGCTTCTTCCTTTTTTAATAGCAATTTTGCTTAGAGGCTTGACACTCCCTCCCCTGAGGTCATCCTCCACCAATTCGTTCTCTTTGGTGAATACCGACACAAAGTATGAATTGAGGACTTCACCTGTCTCTTCTGGCTCCACACAGATTCCTTCCTTTGTCCTTGAGTGGGCCAACCCTTTTACTGGCTACCCTCTTGCTTTATGTATATGTATACAAAGCCTTGGGATTCTCCTTAATCCTGTTTGCTGACAACTTTTTATGACCCTTTTTCACCCTTCTAATTCCTTGTTTAAGTTTTTTCCTGCTTCACTTATATACTTCAAGGGCTTGATCAGTTCCAATCCTCTTAGACCTTACCTATGCTTCCCTTTTGTTTTTGACTAAGGCCATAACATCCCTGGTCATCCAAGGTTCAAGTAATTTGCCATACCTAGCCTTCATTCTCGCTGGAGTGTGCTGCTCCTGAGCTCTTATCAACTGCCATTTGAAATAATCCCACATGTCTGATATAGGTTTACCCTCAAACAGCCGCCTCCAATCACATTTCTCCAGTTCAGGCCCAACATTGTTGTAGTCCACCTTATCTCAATTTAACACCTTCACCCGAGGACTGCTGCTATCCCTATCCATGAGTATTTCAAAACTCATAGTGTTATGGTCAGTACTCCCAAAATGTTCCCTCACTGAAAGTTCACTCACCTGGCCGGGCTCATTTTCCAAAACCAGGTCCGGTATAACTCCTTTCTGATTGGACTGTTTACATATTGTGTCAAGAATCCCTCCTGAATGGTTCTTCCAAATTCTGCCCCATCCAAACCCCTGGTACTTTGTCAGTCCCAGTCAACATAGGGGAAGTTAAAAGCACCCACCACAACAACCCTGTTGTTTTGATATCTTTCCAAAGACTGTCTGCACATTCTGTACATTATCTCCTGCTGGCTGTTGGGAGGCCTGTAATATACCTAAAGCATTGTGATTTCACCTTTCCTATTCCTGAGTTCTACCTATATTGCCTTGCTGCATGAGACCTCTGATGTATCCTCCCTCAGTACAGCTGTGAGATACACCTTTACCAGTAATGCTTCCCTACCCCTTTTGCCTCCCTTTCTATCACACCTGAAACATCGAAAATCTGGGATATTCAGCTGCCAATCCTGTCCCTCTTTCAGCCAAAACTCTGAAATTGTAATAACATCACAGTTCCACGTACTAACCAAAGCTCTAAGTTCATCTACCTTGCCTATTATACTTCTCGCATTGAAACACATGCATTTCAGAATACCTCCTCTGCTCCTTTCAGCAGTGTTTCCTGCCTGGTCTTGTTCTTAGTAATGTTTGCAATGGTTTCTACCTCTCCGTCAATTTCTGCATCTACTATTCTACACCTTTGGTGCCCATTCCCCTGCCACACTTGATTAAACACTCCCAAACCACTCTACCAAGTATCCCCCGCCATGGGTAACAGTCCCTGTCCTGCCCACATGTAACCCGTCCAGTTTGTACAAGTCCCATGTACCCCAGAACCAGTCCCAATGCCGCACGAATCTAAAATCCTCCCCCTCAGACCATCTTTTCAGCCACGTGTTCATCCCATATATACTGCAGTTTCTGCAGAACCTAAACTGAACGCGAGTCGACACGTTATTATTGCCTCTTGATAGAACTGCCTAAGATACGTTCATCACTTTAGTTAATGACTGAAAAGAGACAAATGGGGCATTAGTTGACCGAGTTGGATTTCTCCTGCTTTTGCATATTGCCACGTAGATGTCAGTGTGGTTACTGCACTGGAACAGCATGCACAGACTTGAGAGAGTGATGAAGCAAAAGCCTTCAGGTGCAACTGAGTGGTTTGCCAATTCATTTCTAAGGGCATTTAAGAGTCAAGACATTGCTTTGGATCTGCAGTGACATGTTGAACAAACTGGATGATTTTCCTTTCCTGACAGGCATTGGTGAACCAGGTGAATTTTCCAACAGTCCTCAATAATCCATTGTAGTCATTGGCCTAACTTTTAATTCCAACGTTTTGAATAATTTATTCAAAAATAGCGCGCTCGATTCATGCTCAACTACTCTACTATTTGAGCCCATTCCTCCAGAACATTATCCTGTGTGCCTGAATTACAAGTGAAGATGCCACTGCATTGCCATATTGAAATTTCTTCACCCAATGGACTGTGATCTATTCAATTCTCTTCCCCTGAGTACTGTGGTTCAGTCGTTGAGTACATTCACAACAGATCTTGATTGGGTTTTGGTACTAAGGAAATTAAGAGATGTGAGGATAATGTGAGAAGCTGGAGGTTAGGGAGAAGATCAAACATGTTCCTGTTGAAAAGTGAGATAAGCTCAAAGTGGTCACATCCTGCCCATATTTCTCATGTCCTTGTGTTCTCTGTTTTTCTCCTTCCTTCCTTCCATCCCTCTCTCCACTCCAACCTCCACACAGACAGTAATTCATATTGTGTCCTTACTGTATACAATCACACAGTTCTCTCTTCCTCAGCCCAACTCTGTCTATATCTTTCCCTCTTCTTTTCTTCTCTCTCCCATTTGATGCTCTCAACCTTTTCTCCCTCCCTCTATCCGTCCCTCTCATCACCTCTCTCTCGTTTGCCTTCCTTTCTCCTGTCTTCCTTCACACCCAATGTTGCACAGCAGCTCAGACATGCACATTGGTTCACTTTTATCAAGCAGACTGCCCTGTGCCTTCTCCCATCCACTTTTTTCCTCCTTCCTCCCGACACTGCAAAAAAGCAAATGTTAGCACTTCCAGATTGACTGCACATTGTCTAAACAGATTGTTTGGACACAGGCAAGCCAACAGCTCAAAACAGGAAGCAGAGGACCAGGTTGTTTCTCATGAGTGATTGAGTGTGTAAGATTAATTTGTCTCTGTACTGAATTTGTAGATGGGTGAAATGTGCGAGGGAGGGGTTTCTGTTTCTCAGTGTTGGATTCCATTCACTGCAAAAAGTGCTGTAGCTGCATGATGCACAGACTGCTGTGATAGTAGAGGCATAGGATAGAGTGGGAGAGAGTGTGAAAAGAAGGAAAAATAGGGGAGGATTGTGTTTCTGGATTGGAAAAGAGGCACAAGAATCAAAGGAAAGGGGATTAAACAGAATTGCAGGTGAAGAGAGGGACAGGATAGAATAAAGGGTGAGTGTATATTATGCTGTGGGAAAGAGACAGGAGAGGAATGGGAGGGATGACATGTGTTGCCTCTAAACTTCTAACAGCACTCAACAGGATAAAGGCAGAAAAATGTTCCCAATGACCGGGGAGTCACAAACCAGAGGTCACAGAGTCAGAATTTTGCGTAGGCCATTACGAATTGAGATGGGAAGAGATTTCTTCACCCAGAGAGTGGTGAGCTTATGGAATTCTCTGCCACAGAAAGCAATTGAGGCCAAAACATTGAATGTATCTGAGACGGAAGTAGATACAATCCTGAGTGCTGAAGGGATCAAAGGGTATAGGACCAAAGCAGTAACAGGATACTGAGTTGGATGATCAGCCATGATCATATTGAATGGTGGAGCAGGCTTGAGGGGCCAAATAGCCTACTCCAGCTCCTTATATAACGTTAAGAGTCAACCTTTTTGCTGTGGAAATGGAGTAACAGGTCATCCAGAACAGGTACGGATGGCAGATTTCCTTCTGTAAAGGATGTTAGTGAACCAGGTGGGACTTTGTGTCAAAAGTGGTTACATAGTTTTCATTAGGTCAGATTGTTATTCCAGATTTTTATTGTATTCAAACCCATTTCCACAGAATGTTAGCCTGGGTCTCTGGATTACAAATCCAGTGATATTACCACAACAACACCACCTCCTCCATGTGATGCACTAATGTCCTTCAGTTCTGATCGAGTATTATGTGGTCTTTTGAAAATCTTGTCAGTTTTATCAATTCACAACAGAAAAGTAGTTGGAAAAGGTATTTTTGGTCGGTTAGAAATCCATGACCACAAGTAACATTCCTCGGACCTCGTTTCAAATCCCATTGTCAGAAATAGTGGAAACTTGAATTCAATACCATCTGGAATTAAAAAGAAGCTTGACTAATCTGCCTGTGTAACCAGCATTGATTGTCGTACAGACCAATCTGGTTCACTAATGTTCTTAAGGAAAAGAAACCTGCCATCCTTACAGAGTCTAGCCTGCATTTGACTCCAGACCCACAGAAATCTGCTTAACTCTGATATGCCCTCTCCAGTCGGTTCGAGGGCAACAAATATTTATCAGAATAGTGATGTTCACATCTTTTGTAAGAATTAAGAAAAACATTACCATCGCTGAATCCCACACCAACAACATCCTGGAGGTTGCATTGATCAGAAACTAATGTGAAACAGCCTTCTACATACCGCGATTACAAGAGTATGTCAGAGGCCATGAATCCTGCAGCAAGTATCTGTGGTGGATGGATGTCAAGCAAGCAGGGAATTTTTGTCCAGGATGGCGTTGAGTTTTTAAGTACTGAGGAAGGGTCACCGGACTCAAAACGTTAACTCTGATTTCTCTTCACAGATGCTGCCAGACCTGCTGAGCTTTTCCAGCAATTTCTGTTTTTATTTTTGAGTTTTAAGTGTTTTTGGAGTTGCACTCATCAGGCAAGAGGACAGAATTCCATAATATGCCTAAGTTGAGCCGTGTACATGGAGGACAGGCTTTGTTGAGACTTTTTTTACTGCAAAATTCCTAACTTATGACCTGTTATTTGTGTGAGCAGGTCAGATTAAGTTTGGGTTCCACAGACTGAGCAGGCTATGTTTTACTGTGTCTGGTGCCTAAGTTGATGCTGTTTACTCCATCCATTTTAATTCTTCACTGTTTTTTAATTCATTCTTGAGATTCTTGAGGCCAGCATTTGTTGTCGATCTCTAGTTGCCCCTGAGTAGGTGACAGTAGTCGTCCTTCATGAACAGCTGACAGTACATTTTGTGTCTGTGCACCCAGAATGCTTTTAGGGAGGAAGCTGTAGGACTTTGTCCCAGCAACATTGAAGGAATGACAATAGATTCTCAAGTCAGGATGGTGAGTGGTTCAGAGGGGAACTTGCAGGCAGAAGTGTTCCATGTATGTGCTGGTCAGGTCCTTCTGAATGGTAATGGTCCTGGGTTTGGAAGGTGCTGTTTAAGGAGACTTGTGCAGTGATTGGAATTACATCAGCCAGGTGGATCTTATGATGAGTTCCTTGACTGGCGAGGTTAACCTGGTTGAATTAGGGAGCCCTGGCTGACAGATATAAACAGGACTGTCAGGGATTCTGTTCACTTCAGGAGCTGGCTCTGTGCTAGTTGGGCCAGTGTCAAGTATCATATGCACATGTAAATAAAGGGGAATTGATGATGGGATACCGGCCTTCATGGCATTATTTCAGTGACAATAAGGAGAAACCTTTGATGACAAGATGAACATGACAGATATTGCAGCTTCGACACCCTTATCAGCTGAAGGAGGAGGTGAACTTTGGCCGAGACATTGCGGGTGCAATAGGCAGGCTATGTTGTGGTACATGCTGCCACTATTTGAGGCAGGGTCAGAGAAACCAGACCTGGTGCTAAAATGCCCCAGGTGAAGCGACAGGAAAAAGAACAGGCCTACATCCCGGGAGTTAGAGGTGGAGGGATGAAGTGATTGGAATGAGGTGAGCCAGGCTGATCTCACAAAACATGAGTTCCCTGATTGGGGCTATTCACCTGGTTCAATCAGGGAGCCCTGGCTGACAGTCACAAACAGGAGTGTCCGGACTTCTGTTCACTCTCAGAGCCAGCTCTGTGCTAGCTGGGTCAGTGTTATATAATATGCAATGTGGAAATAAAGGATGACTTGGTAATGGGATATAAGCCTTCATGGAGTTACTTCACCTTGGGGATTTTCCACAGTGCATCTTGTGAATGGTACACAGTGCTGCTACTGAGTGTTAGTAGTGCAGCGTGAATGTTTGTGGATGTGGTACCAGTCAATTGAACTGCTTTGTCCTGGATGTAGTCAAATGTCTTGAATGGTGTTGATGCTGAACCCATCCAGAAAAGTTGGGAGTGTTCCATCACACTCCTGACTTGTGCCTTGTCAATGATGAACAAGCTTTGCAGCATCAGGAGGTGAGTTACTTGCTGCAGGACTGCTGGCCTCTGACTTGTTCTTGCAGCCACTTTATTTGTATGGCTAATCCAGTTCAGTTTGTGGTGAATGATAACCTACCACAGGATGCTGATTGCAGGGGATTCAGCAATGGTAATGCCATTGAATGTTAGGGGACAGTGGTTAGAATGTCTCTCATTGGAGAGGTTCATTGTCTGGCATTTGTGTAATGTGAACGTTCCTTGGCACTCGTCAGCTGAAACCTATATATTGTCGGGCCTTGCTGCATTTGGACATGGAGTGCTTCAGTATTTCGGGATTCATGAATATTGCTGAACACTGTGCAATCGTTGGTGAACATCCCCACTTCTGGCCATATTATGGAGGGAAGGTCATTGATAAAGCATCTGAAGGTGGTTGGAACTTGGACATGACCCTGAGGAACTCCTTGCAGAGATGTCCTGAAGCTAAGATGACAGTCCTTAAACAACCACAACCATTTTCCTTTGTGCCAGGTGTAATTTTAACCAGAGGAGAACTTTCCCCTGATTCCCATTGATTCCAGTTTTGCTAGGGCTCTTTGAAGCTGCACTCAGTCACATTTAACCTTGATGTCAATGGCTGTCACTGTCAGCTCCCCTCTGAAATTCACCTCTTTTGTTCACGTTTGAACCAAGGCTGTAATGATGTCAGCAACTGAGTGGCCCTGGCGAAACCGAAATTCTGAGCAGTTTTGCAAAACAAGTGCAGCTTGATAGCGCTGTTAATGAGAACTTGCATCACTTTACTGATAATTGAGCGTAGACTGATGGGGCGGTAGTTGGCTTTAGTCCTATTGTCAGTGTGTTGTGACAGCCCATCGCCTTTGCAGTATCCATGTTCTCCAGGTGTTTCTTGATATCACGTTGAGTGAATGGAATTGGCTGAAGTCTGGCATTGTGATACTGGGGATCTCAGGAGGAACCTGAGATGGATCATCCACTCTGCACTTCTGACTGAAGATTAATGCAAATGCTTCAGCCTAATTTTTTGCACTGATGTTCTGGGCTCCACTATCTTTGAGGATGGGGACATTTGTGGAGATTCCTCCTCCAGTGAGTTATTTAACTGTACACCATCATTCACGACTGGATGTGGCAGGACTGCAGGGCTGAGATATGATCCATTGGTTGTGAGATTACTTCACCCCGTCTATGACTTGCTTCTTATGCTGTTTGGCACACAAGTAACCCAACACATCATTTGGGGTCGGGTTTTGGCGGCCAGGTCAAGAGACACACAATGGGTGTCATTGTCAGAATGGGTGACCTTGCTATCACAGGCATCACTTCAGAGGATGTTCCCCATCTCCTTCCTGCCTTTTCACCTACTTGGGTGAAAAACTGGCCTTTCTAACGTCGGATGGGATACTTCCCATTGTATGGCAGATTGAGGGCCTGAAGGGGCAACTAATTGTCCACGGTAGGGCCTCAATAGTCCACATGGTGGTCAGGCTAGCAGGTGCTATACGCATGCCACCCTGGAAGGTGGGGCACCAGTTTCAGGGTGGGCAGAAAGGCAGCGGGACCGTCCACCAGACAAATTTTACGTGAGACTATGCATGTCGGGGAACGTAAAGTCAAGGACATAACCTGATTGAATAGCTGAGAAGACATAGTGAGGCAAATCATAGAATCCCAATACTGTGGAAGCAGGCCATTTGGCCCATCAATTCCACACTGACCCTCCGAAGAGCATCCCACCCAGACCCAACCACCTATCCTTGTAACCCTGCATTTCCCATGGCTAACCCACCGAGCCTGCGCACCCCTGAGCATTCTTGACAACTTAACATGGCCAATCCACCTAACCTGGACATCTTTGGACTGTCAGAAGAAACTTCAGCACCCAGAGGAAACCCATGCAGACACAGTCTCCACACAGACAACCACCCAAGGGTAGAACTTTTATTTCCTTATTCATTCATGGGATGAGGGCATCGCTGACGAGGCCAGCATTTATTGCCCATCCCTAAATGCCCAGAGAGCAGTTAAAAGTCAACGACATTGCTGTGAGCCTGGAGTCACATGTAGGCCAGACCAGGTAAGGATGGCAGTTTCCTTCCCCAAAGGACATGAGTGAACCAAATGGGTTTTTCGGATGATCGACAATGGTTTCATGATCATTGTTAGACTCTTAATTCCAGATCTGTTTTTTGATGAAATTCAAATTCCACAATCTGCCGTGGCAGGATTTGAACCTAAGTCCCCAGAACATTATTTGGGTCTCTGGATTAACAGTCCAGCAATAATACCATTCCGTCATCACCGGAATCAAACCTGGGTCCCTGATGTTGTGAGGCATCAGTGCTAACCACTGAGCCACTGTGCCACCGATGTAGTCCAGGTTACACTTCATTTGTTCTCAGGCAGCGATCGGGGAAGAGCCGATATTCGAAAATAAGAAACTACGACATCTGGAACAAGTACAACAACAACCTCCTTTACCGAGAGCCTCAGGCTGAATGAAACATTCCAATGCGCGTCAAAGGAGGGCAATTCAAGCCAAGTTTGACACCAAGTCACATGAGGAGATAATAGGGCTGGTGTAGGCTTTACAGAGCAGCTGAAAGGAGGAAAGAGAGATCGAGAGGCAGAGAGGAATTAATAGGGAACTCCAGAGCTTATGGACTTGCAGCTTAAGTCCCAGGCATTGATGATGGAGCAATTCAAATCAGAGATGCACAAATATCTTGGGTAGCTGTAGGCTAAAAGATGCTCATTAGAACATTTCTCCCCCCAACGCCAGCTATGAAATTTGCTCACTGTAAAACTCCCTCCTAGGAATCTCCCCCAATGCTGTATAGATCCACCGCAGTGTGATATCTGCATGTTCCTCTAAAAATCATACAGGATTGTAACTGTTCCTTCACCATCACTGGGTGAAAAACTGGGCTTGTGTCCCTCGCAGCTCTGTGGTTACACTTGTGCCAGATGGACTGCAGTGATTTAAGCAGCAGACTCACAACCACCTATGAAGAGCAATTAGAATTGGGCAACCAATGCTTGTGTTGCAAGAGATGTTCAAATTCCATGAGAAAGGTGAAAAGTCTCACCCTGT
>NC_063373.1:354657-358517 GCF_021869965.1 Rhincodon typus
GGTTGATAGACTAGTCTCCTTATCTCAGGAGGGATATACCTGCCAGAGAAGGATTGCAACAGAGGTTCACCAGAATCATTGCTGTGATGATGGGATTGTTTTAATTTGCCAGATTGAGGAAATGGGGCAATAATCTCCAGAGCTTTGAGGAATGACAGATGAAGTCATAAAAGTTTCAAAATTCCTCAAAGGCATGTCAGGGATGATGTTACTCCTGACAGGTGAGTCTAGAATCAGGGACGTAATCACAGCATAGTGGGTAGACTGTTTAAAATTATGATTGGGTGAAATTTCTTCATGCATAGGATGGTAGATCTTTGGAATTCTTTAACCCAAGGTCGATGGAAGCTCATTCTTTGAGTTTGTTCATGGCAAAAATTGATAGATTTCTGGAGATTCGTGATGTCAAGGGATATTCAGGCAGTCATGGAAGTGCCACTGTATTCAATGATGAACCGTTCTCCACCATTAGCTGGCCCTTGGTATATGCAATATTATCTTTACTGGTGGAATTCCCTCATGCCTGGGACCAAGAACCGAAAACGATATTCTGATTATGTTCCCACACTTTCTACTGGTTTTATTCTGTTCATGCTTGGATTGAAAACTTCCCCCAGTATCTGGTGCTGGAATCTGGTTTCCTAATCATTGTTCTCATGGGTGCTTTCTCTCCAACAGTAGGACTGTGAATCTTCCTCAATATATGATCCAGAGGTGTATTCCAGCAATGACCATACTGAAGATAGAGTATTCACTCAAAAATGGTGTTGGGAAGCTTAACAAAAATTTGTTTCTGTTCCTTATCCTGCTGAGGCTTGGTCCTGAATTTGTCTTCCCCAAGATCATATTTTTCATGGTTCTCATCCAACTCTTAATTTCAGCATCTGCCATGATGGGGTTTGAACCCATATCCTCAGAATATTTGTTGGGTCCAGAATCCCTACAGTATGGAAGCAGGCCACTCAGCCCATCAAGTCCACACCATCCATCTAAAGAGATTCCCACTCAGACACACCCCACTTCCCTATCCCTAAAAAACCTGCATTTCCCATGGCTAACCCACCTTGCCTGCACATCCCTGGACATAATGGACAGTTTAGCATGGCCAACCCACCCAACCTACACACCTTTGCACTGTGGGAGGAAACCGGAGCAACCAGAGGAAACCCACACAGACATGGAGAGAATGTGCAAACTCCACACACACAGTCACCCGAGGGTGGAATCACACCTGGGTCCCTGGCACTGTGAAGCAGCAGTGCTAACCACTGGATTAATAGTCTTGCGATAATGCCACTGGGGCATCATCTTCCCTCCTCATCCACCATCTTCAACATTCACTCCCTTCATAATCAACACACAGTGGCAGCAGCGTTTACCATCTACAAGAAGCATTTCAGCATCATACCAAAGCTCCTTTGACAGTCCCTTGCAAACTGGAAATCTCTGCCACTGACAGGGACAAAGGCAGCAGATGCATGGGAGCACAATTACGTGCAATTTGGCGTCCAAGCTGTGCACCATCCTGACTTGGAACCATTTCACCATTCCTTCACTGTCACTGTGTCCAAATCCTGGAACCCGCTTACGATCAGCCCCTATAGTTAAATAATTGCAGTGGTTCAAGAAGAACGCTCATCAGCACCTTCTCCCAGGCAATTAGAGTTAGGCAAAAATCACTGACCTAGTCAGCAACACCCACACCCCATTGACAAATGAATAAAGAATTCACAAAATATCTATTTCTGGGATATAACACTCCTCTGATTATAAAACTGTGGTATTCCCAGACCTTTTCCTACCAGGAACTCTCCTGCAAAATATTTCGTCCTGGGCGTGTTACATTGTTTACTCCACTGGACCTAAACCCTCAATCTGTTCCCTCTATTACAGAATATTCACTCATTCATTAGTCTGTGGATCTCCGCTATCTGGTTCTGTGGACTGTGTCTCCCAATAACTGGGTATTTGCTCATACACAGGACTGTGGATCTCCTCCAACATCAAATCTTTGGGTATATTTGCCAAGTAACATTAGTTATTCTCCCTCAGTTCTATCCATCTCATCAGACCAGCACTTATTTCATTTCACTTTTTCATTTTTACTAATTTAATTTCACATCAAATCTTTTACATCAGAGAAAACCCTTTTTAAAAAGCTGCAGGCAGTAATCTGAACATTTATTTGTACAATACTCTTCACAAGACCTAAGGAATCAGTCCTCCACCCTCCATCCCGTACTTACACTCCATCATGATTTATCTTCCGCTCTCCCCCATTTCTCACTCCCCTGTTCCTGATCCCCATTCCCCTCTCTTCTTCATCAACTCTTCTGTTTCCCTCCCAATTCCACTTTTCAATTTTCCCCAGTCCATTTGAAACTTGATCTCCCGGAATGAGCTGTTGCAGTGCAGTAGCCAAGTATTTTCCATTGCAAGTTGGAAAGCACCATTCTCAAACATTACAGTCATACTTCTGGACAATTGCAATCTTGAAGTAGTCAGAATATGAGTCTTATCCATCTGCTGGTAACTGCTGAACCTGTAATACAGAAAGCAGAGTAAAGTACAATTGTGTGGCAGAGGCAGTCTGAACCAAATGTACCAACAGACCCGAAGGAACAGGTGGTCTTTCCTTATCCTGGTAGATTAATCGTAAAGGACAGGTGGTCAATTCTTTACTCTGGAGTTAGACCTTAAAGGAACAGGTGGTCTTTCCTTAATCTGGGAGATGGACGAGGTGCCCCACAAAAGGTTGTCATGAAAATAAGAGCCCACGATTTTGGAGGGAGTACATTAGCTTGGATCCAGAATTGGTTAGTGGGCAAGAGACTGCAAGTGGGGACAAAGGTTTCTTTATTCTCAGAGATGGGTTGTTCAGGTCAAGTGGTCTGATCTTATTGCTGGAGATAGACCTAAATGCTAGGATGTCTGACCTTATTCTGGAACACAAGGCCTATGGGCCTGACCTTCTCCAGTGGTGGATGAAGACCCACAGACCAAGTGAAGAGAAAATATTCAAAGTGTGAAAAGTTCCATATTCAATTCTTAGTTTGATTCTAATGTGATAGCTAGAATCTCAGAGTCAGATAATAAGTTATATTGATAAATAGAATATAAACCTTACACATACAGTCTGTATGTGTTATTGTTCATTTGGTAGTTAATGTCTGATTACCTTGACAACAGTTACAAAGGTGCTGTAGAGAAAACTAAGAATAAAGAGAGTGGCAAAGGCAGCAACTGTTAGCGCGTTGTCATCTCCATCCATATCTTCCACCTCTTCCTTCCCTTCCTCTCCTTTCACATCTGGAGGGACTGCTAAAACAAAGAAAAATTGTGGCTGTTAAAGCTGACTGCGAACATTTCATACTGCTTCTCGGTAGTTTGAAGATAGTACAGTTAAGGAGCAAACCGTGGCAGAGCTGCACTGGGAGCAGTGAACCTTTAGACAATCATTCTCTCATTTTCAATCTATCTGATTTTGTCTCCATGTTTGCCTCTATCTTTCTCCCTTTCACTGCCTTCCATTTATCCCTCACTGATTCTCTCCCTTCTTTGTTTCACTGTCACTCTCATAGTTCCTCTCTCTCTGAGTCACACTCATAGATCCCCTCAAAAGTATGCACAAACAAATAACAGATGAACATTAAATTGTTTCCAAAATCTTAATCGTTCTGTCACCCAACTCTGTTGGTTCTCTGTTTCTCAGTTGCATTATCTAAGTTCAGAAATCACACGACACCGGGTTATAGTCCGAGATAACACGGTGTCGAGCTGGAAGAGCACAGCAGACCAAGCAGCATCAGAGGAGCAGGAAAGCTGACGTTTCGGGTCGAGACCCTTCTTCAGAAAAAAAA
>NC_063373.1:358617-363200 GCF_021869965.1 Rhincodon typus
CTTTTTTTCTGAAGAAGGGTCTCGACCCGAAACGTCAGCTTTCCTGCTCCTCTGATGCTGCTTGGCCTGCTGTGTTCATCCAGCTCTAAACCGTGTTATCTCAGATTCTCCAGCATCGGCAGTTCCTACTATCTCAGGTTATAGTCCAACAGGTTTATTTGAAAGCACAAGCTTTCTGAGCCTTGCTCTTTCTTCAGGTGTTCGTGAGTAATGTTGTATCAGGCACAAAATTCATAAGTAAAAAATCAAAGGGTCACACCACTGATAAGGATGTATTAAACGAACCTAAGATGCTGTTCGATATTTAATCAGTTTCTGCAGGCTTTAAAACACAATATTCTGATATCTTGGCACCAATAACACTCAACCAGCAAACAAACAGGTTTATTGTGCAGCACTCTGGGATTATCCCCATAGTCTGGATGACATCCTTTATAACTCCAAAAATGTCTTTCTTTTTGATTGTATGCAATGTTTTAATTGACCTAATATTATACCAGGCAGCGTGAAGCTACCTTGTAATATCAATTGTTGAATAGAACATCTGCTCAATAACACAAAGATTTGTGAGTGGTGATGTGAAGGATGAAATGACTCTTAAAACCTACAACTCATGGATCATTGTGATGTGATTTAGCATCTCGCACTCTTGTTTCTGGGTCAGTAGATTGTGGATTCAGGTTTCACCACTCATCCTTGATGTCATCAGCTAGGTTGGCACTCCAATGCAGGACTGAGAAAGTGCTGCAAGTGTGGAAGGAGATACCTCCTGATGAACTAATAAACAATGGCCCTCACGTTAATGTACATGGCTACATTGGAAGAGCTGGGTGGTTCTCTCCAGTGTCTCAGCCAGTCAACATTTATCTCTCAATCAACAGCAAAAAGCAGATGATCGGATCATTACCAAGTTTTTACTGTAGGAACTTACTATGTGCAATTTGAAATTTGGGCATCAAGAGAGACCAAAGCCGTGTACCCCATATGACACAATGATAATTAAAGTGTGGATTGATTGTAGCAATTGGTCACATCAATGAATCTACAATAAACCAAGGTCTATGGTGAGGAAATCACAACAGGGTCGGGGGGCTTTGGAAAGTAAAGATCCAAAATTCCTTTCCCTCAGAACATTCTGCATTCACCGCAGTTCATGTCCCAAGTCGTTCATTTATATTCTCCCTAACCACAAAAGTGATCACTCAAAACAAAACACAACACTGAAACTTTTCATGTCAGGTTTATTGAAATTTGATCAATACATTGACATACAATTAACATTCTGTGGGGTTTCACATGTTTCGCACATGATCAGGTACAGCACAAAAAAATGTTTCAAAATGACCTGAGGATCTCAGGCATCTGGAGAAAGCAGTGTTGTCTGATTTGGAGATTTTTTTTTCTCTCAAGTACTGAGCAATGTTGAATTTTGTTCATGTTAGAAGTGCATTGCTACCAGGAGAGAGGTTTCAAAGTGCTCACAACAGTTTTCTGGTTGTGTTAACCATCCATTTACAGGGATTATATAAATGGGTGATTGTTTGAATCAGCAGTTGTTATGAACAGGAGTTAAAGCTTTCAGTTAGAACAAGTGAGACATTAACCAGGTTGGGTTTGCTGTGAGATTTATTAATGCTTCTGAACACATTTGTTGTGACTGACTCATGTCCCACCACACAGGAATACGTGGTGCCGCTGTCCCACTCCTCTGCAGAGACCGTCAAGCGACTGCCTGAGTTCCAGCCTCCTCTGCCATCCTCAGTCACTGGCTGATGAATGAACCCTGTCTTCAAAAGGGTATCATTGGCCATCCAAGCCAGGTCAATATCTGCGGGAGAGAATCCAGTGACCAGGCAAACCAGGGTTGCAGTATGAGCGGTCTCCATCTCATCAGGTGAAGGGGGCAGGAGATAGACTTGAGGGTGAGTCTTAACCTCAACTGCAAACAGACAAAACAGAGGTTAGACTTCATCTTTCACTCGACCTGTATTTACCTGACACGTTTGTCTCTTGCACAAAACTAAGCAACTTCAGTATCCCCAGGATCTCTGAGTTCAGAAACTAAGAGCATTTCTATTCATGCTCAACTTTTTGGAAGGTTGTGCAAGGGTGGGGTCATCAGTGATTTGAACGGAATAAATGTGGAGAAACTTTTTTTCAGTGACAGGTGAGTCAGAACAGACATTTCACAGGAATGGGAAATGAACTCGTGAGTTGCCAATTGAATTTGATTTGCTCCCCTATTTATGACGACTTGGAATGCACAGCACGAAACAGGGTGGAAGCAGATTTAACAGTAACTTTTACCAGGGAATTGGACATAAAATTGAAAAATAGACAATTGTTTGGTTGCTGAGATGGAGCAGATCGCACGTGGGATAATTTGAATAGTTATTTCAAAGAGCTGGCAGTGACGTGATAGACCAAATGGCATCTTTTAAAATGGCACAGTTTTCTGAGAAACACCAGAGAACCACTTCCTGATGTCAGCAGGTAGGCTTCATGCATTATTCTGATCTGGTGCTCTCTGCTCTTTCTCCTTTTCCCCTCCATGTATTTGCTCATATTCAGCCTACACCTGAGACTGACACTCTCCGTTACAATCCAGTGCTAGATTGAAGGAATATTAAATGTTGAAAAACTGCTAATCCCTCTCTGACTATCCTATCACCTTGATCCCATTCCCTGGGAACCATGTATGATTCACACCAAGGTTGCTGAGGTCATTTGAGGCTTCATCTGGTCAGTTTCTTGACAGGGTTGACAACATCTCTGGGCTTGTCACATACTCTGACAGCCTGTGATAAGCTGCTTAGCACTCTGGCAATAAATCACTTCAGTTGCTAAGATCAGACACACATTTCCATCTACACGTACCTTGGGCTTTCCTGATGAACCTCTTCTCTGGTGTTGGCAAATTTTCATCCTCCACCAAACACATATACTCTACCCCACTCTCCCACTCTGCAGCAGGGACTGTCAGTCTACTGAAGATGATCTCTTTATGTCCACTCTTCTTGGGACCCTGGGTCTTCACTCCATCTTGTCTCATGATTCCATCCACTTTCCAGGTTACCCTGACTCCCTCTAAATCACGGTGAAGTACCTCACACAGAATTGTTGCTGTTCTGTTCCTCCAGATCTCTTCAAATGGAGGCTTGCTTAAGGTGACTGAGATTCCAGTGTCCAAACATTCATCTGGGAGGAGAATGACAATTATTAGTCCCTAACTCCCCAGTGGCATGTGGGTGTCACTTGCACGGCTGACAATTCATGCTCATCATTAAATTTAAAACTAATAGCCTGCTAGGCTCTATCAAAGGCAGTAATTAGTCTTCGACATTGTTGTGTGCCTGGAAGTGACAAAAATCCCCCTCGTGCTACAGTTTGGGGGTCATTTTTGCACAGCATGTACATCCTGATCTGTACTTGCATATCTGAGTCATGGCAGAAGAAATTGGATGGTTCACCAAATTCTTCATACATTTTCCCCATTGCTACTGATTTCCAAACCATCAGTCATTTCAGATATCCCACAGTTCAGCACATGTTCTGATCACTTTTCAGGCACATTGCACCCAAAACTCACAACTCATCTCCTGTATGTGTTACTAAGTAACTCTGGGATGCAATGTAAAACATAACGATTACAGCATCAGAATGACATCCTTAATGACATCCTCTGAACTTACTCCAAGAGAATGGAGGAGGCGACTGCCAGACTGGAGGAAGTCTGATGAATCCTGGAGGCATATCTGAGACCAGGCCAGCACAGGAGGAGAGTCCTGAAGGTGAGTCCTGGGGGAGCCTGGTCTGGAGGCCAGTGCGGGAGCTGCGTTCTGGGGGCAGTTCCGGACCGGAGGCCGTTACCGGGAGGCGAGTCCCAGGGGCAACACCCAGACTGAAGGCCACCACTGGGTAGGCAAGGCCTTTACAGGCTGGAAGCGAGGCTTGGAGTTTTCAAGCCTCATGTGGTCTGTCGACTTGCCCGGTGCAGTCTGGAGACTAGGTGCTGGTGAAAAGGACTGTAATTTGGGTACTTTTTAAAAAAAGTTTTATTCTTATGCTGGACTTTTGGAGTAATGCAAGTTCTTTTTAAATACTTTGTATTCCTTTCCTGGACTTGATTTTTTATTCTTTCAATTCTCCAACAAATACTTAAGTGTCTACCTAGGCATCCTGTACCTACGATGGCACCGTAAACAGCGACTTTGCAAATTTTTCACTTCTTTTCTTTATACTTGCCTGCCAAAGAATCATCATCACTTCAGATATCCTGCACCAAAATGTGTATTCTGTACATGGTCAATGTACAAACACATTCACTGTGCAAACCACAACTGTGGTGCCTGATTGTTCTCTCTCTATAACATATTGAGTTAATACTTGAAGAGAGAAATGATTACTCTGCATCCTGATAAAACCATTTATCAACACTCAGTACCAACTCCTGTCACTGCATTTGAGTTGATGCTCAGGACAGTGATAGGATCACATGTGTTATTAACTTCAAACGTTCTGTTTCTCTCATCTGTCTTTCAGACAAGATGTTGAGCAATTTCTTTCCAGATTAGCATTGATCA
>NC_063373.1:363300-365238 GCF_021869965.1 Rhincodon typus
TTTATTTTTTATTCTTTCAAATTCTCTAACAAATACTTAAGTATCTGTACCTTGGTCTCCTGGACCTAAGATGGCGCCATAAACGGCGACTTTGCAAATTTTTCACATCACTCATTCAAGTGCATGTGACAATAAAGACAACTCTAATTCTGATTATAATTCGAACAGAACTAGTTGCATTTCAACGATCAAACGTTCTCAAGGTTTCCAGGGCTTTACAAAACCCAACAAGATTCTCTTGTTCTCTCTCAGCAATTACGCTGATGACCAACATCATCACAATGGAACAACCTTCTTTTACCAGATCAACGTGATTCAATTCACAACCAACCCACATCAATGGATTCCATACATTTGTTGGTCACATGTATATTGCCTTCAGAGAAAGTGATGTCAAAGTTAGCCTTACACAGGAAACTTGCCATGCAGCGAGAACAAGAGCATCCACCATTCCCACCTGGAATAGGAAGGGTTCTGTTCCTGTTTCAAACTGGAAGAGTTAATGATTTTGGTAAGATATATCTTCACCTCCATTGCCCTGCGGTGGAGAATATGGAGCTCCACTCAGGCCAAGAGTTTTGTCTTTTACAAACTGGTGCGAGGAGAGTTTCTTTGCGGATAAATTATATCAATCTTGGCACCAGGCCCAGGACTTACCTTGGACATTCTTCACCTCCTGACTGCTGGTAAAGTTGGAGGGAGAATGAGACACTGCACAGGTGAAGACTGAACCTTTCCTCCACTCCTCTGTGCTCACAGTCAGGTAGTGCCTGACACTGAATGTCCCTGTCTGCTCCAGAGCAGTGAGGCCAGCACGGGTATTGGAGGAGATCAGGCTGCTATCCTTCTCCCAGGAGACCTGTATGAGGTCTGGGTAGAATCCAGTGATCACACACTCGAGTGTAACTCTGTTCTGCTTCTCGGTCTCTTGGGTCGATGGAGGCAGCAGTCTGACTTCAGGACTTTTTGGCGGAACTGGAACAGATGGGCAAAACAAAGAAGGTGTTACAACTCTTTACTTTGATCTTGCCAAAGTCAGAAATATAATTTTTGATCTCTTACCCACCTCTTGCACTCCTTGTCCTCTTTGTCACTGGTGAGGATGAGGGACCACTTTGAGCAGAACACACAAACTCCACCCCACTCTCCCACTCCTCTGCTGTGGTTTGGAGTTGGCTGATGACGATGTATTGGGTGCCTTCCTCTCTCTGGGGCTGAGCTGTAACCCCTTTACTTCTCTGCCTCCCATTTACCATCCAGGTGATCCGGACCTGGCTGGGATCAGAACAGACTGTTGTACACACCAGGGTGGCGGTCTTGTTGATCCAAAGCTCTTTCATTGAAGGATTTTGGAGAAAGACAGACATTTCTGGGAATGGGAAAGGAAAAACTTCACAAGAATTGATATTTTCTGGTGTTGGCAGGTTTCAGATGTTTAGGGAAGGCTTTGCTATCATTAGAAACAATGAAACATGGGGACAGACGTTGCCTTGAACTGGAATCCTGTTTAATCTAGAACATCTGGAGCAAATACTCAAGTATTAGAAAATCCAAGGGTCATTTATAACATGTTTTGCAATTGTCAGTTTGCAGATTTTGTCCAAGAATGTACAATCGGTGCATTAAAATGAGGCGAATCCATTTTAAATCTGTTTCCCACGTCTGTAATCAAGACTTCACGTCTGTGATCTAGACTTCACTGCAAGGCCTGAAATTGACTTGTGGTCTGAACAGTTTTTGGAGACAACAATATTAATAAATGCAATCTGTTCTGAGGAAGGGTCACCAGACCCAAAACATTAACTCTGATTTTCTCTTCCCAGATGCTACCAGACCTGCTGAACTTTTCCAGCAACTTCTGTTTTTGTTTCTGCTGTTATTAGTAAGTGCAATCGCTGATTTGTGAAATGGAGTGAGTCAGAGATACAATCTGCTCAG
>NC_063373.1:365338-376930 GCF_021869965.1 Rhincodon typus
CAATTTGAACTGTGAATAATGTCAGTTGGGATATATTAGAAGAGCCATTACACATTCAGCCCCCTTTCTTTTCTGTTGGATTCACAGAGAGGCAAACTGAACAAGGGTGAACAGCTAACACAGTGCTGGCTGTTTCCCTGTCCAATGTATTGGATTAAAACACTGTCTTTTCAATATTGGTTCCATATCAAAACACAAAATACTTCCCAACAGCTTCAATATTAGGATATCTTTCTTCCACTCAGATCCACTTACCCTCTTGGTATTTCATGCTGATCGTGCTCCTGAAATTGGAAGGTGGGTGGGAGACTTCACAAATGTACTTATCGCCTTTCTTCCAATGTACCGTGGGTATAATCAGGTATGAGATTGTTTCAAAGGTATTGTCAGTTCTCCGTTTGGAAGAGAGAACAACACCCGTTTGGTCCACTTGGTCTTTCTTCCAGGAAACCTGGATGTTGTCAGGAGCAAATCCGGATATAACACAGCCCAGGACAGCATTCTGACTGGAGATAAAATCCACAGATGGGACAAGGGCGGTGATGTTCGGCTCTTGAGCTGTAACACATTGCAATGTTGAAGATCATACAACTGTTTTGCCACAGGAAAAATGTCCTTTATTACTTCTAAATTCAGAGAAAGGCCGACAATGTCAACCCCCTTCATTGTCAATTTGACTGGGTTTCCTCTTATCTTCTCCCTGAAATATTTAGTTACCTGACAGTGCTTGATACTGACCAATGGTCCAAAGCTTTTCATATTTTACTTTCTGAGCCAATTGCTGCAGAATTTCCTGTTCGTACTTGAAAATCCCACGGTGCAAATAACCGTTTGAGATTAGCACCTATATGGCAGCACTATATAAAATTGTTGCTGACCCTTTAGGGATCAGGTAGGATTTACAATTCTCCATAACAATTGAGAGAAAATCAGACATTACCCCCTCCATTTGCCCATTTCAATCGTGCAAAAATTTGTCTGGGAGGGGCAGGGTGTAGCTCTGCGCAGACATCACCAAAACAGCAGCCTCTGACTCACCATCCTTCCATTTTCAATTTCCATTGACTTTCGTCATGGAATGAAAGGGTTGTTGGAAACTAAATTCTCCAATTTTCTAAGGGACGCAGGAACTGAGAAAACTGGAATTGCAAATGAAAAATGTTTGCAGGTTGCAGGGTAAGTTGCTAAGTCTGTTTCTAAAATACCATAATGGATGCTGAACTTTATAACAGAGGTGTAGGGCACAAAAGCAAGGAATTTATTCCTAAACCTTTGTAAATCACTAATAAGGCCTTAAATCGAGGTATTGTCTCCTATTCTGGCTACCTCACTTCAGAAGGAATGGAAATAAAGCAGTGGATATTTAGTGGAATGTTCCAGGGATGGAATACTCCAGTTATTTTGTACAGATTGGAGATAATAGGCTAGATCTCCTTGCATCGAGCAGAGAAGGTTCAGGGGAAATTAAATGGGTGTGCCCAAAATTTATGTGAGCTTTGATGGAGTAGATGGGCAATAGTTCTCAACCCCAGAAGTCTTGGCAGACAGATGATGTAGATTTAAAATGGAGGCAACAGTGTAGAAAATGAAGTTTTTTTTAAGTAGAAACACAGTAAATGTTTATGTTTGGAAATGCACAACTTGAAAGGGAATGATGGAAGCAGATTCAGTGGTACTTTTCAAGGCAGAATTGGATAACTGCTTAAATAGGAAAACCTATGAGGAAAGAACTGGAAGACTGGGACTAATTTGGTACCTCTTTCGAAAGACAGACAGGCATGATGGGCCAAATGGTCTGTTTCAACCCCATGTGAATCTATGAACCGATACCTGACTGGGAGGAGGCCTCTAAAATGAGGCACAAAATGGACAGTATGGCACGGTATACACTTCGCCTGATATTCAGTTGCCTTGACTTCTCTAGAACTGAATATTGAGTGAGTGATATCACAGGTAACAGCATTGCATCCTGTCATTGTCCTGTGTTGTAGGATTCCTCTTTGTATTTTTATCTTATTACTGCCAGCACTGCTGGGGTACAGGGATAAAATCCATAGGCACAACAATTTCTGGGAGTTCTGTTGTGCAACCACCTCCTCTATCGGTTAATGAAGTTTCCTTTTCCAAATTCATCTTGTGACACTAAATGTGAAATAATGGAATGTACTAACTTTTGGGTGTTTCAAACTGACGTTCCACCATGTCGTTTGAGTTGTAGCCCGCCTGGCAGTGGTAGAATCTATTGGTTTTCCAATCTGCTGCAGAGACTTTGAGCACACTGCTCATTGTGTACTTCTTATCATTCCCCTGGACTGCAGGATACTTGCTGATTTCAGTGGTAATGATTCCACTGTCACTGGACCATGTCTGACGAATGCTCCTGGGATGAAAGTCCTTGACCAGACAGACGAGGCTGATCTCATCTTGGTTTGAGTTTGAGGGATTTAAGATGTAGACCGATGGTGCAGACTGGGCAACTGAAACATAAATATTTGCAAACTGATTAGAGCAATAATAAATGCATTTCAGTCAGGCAGAGCTCAAGAGATTTTCTGATGTATAAAACCAACCTGTTCTAAAAAGAATGACAAACAACAGGGAAGAAATGAAGGGTAAATTGAAGGACAGCATTGAGCAATTATAAGCTGCATGACAGGGAGACAAGTCCAATGGAGTGGGTGGAATATAAGTTTTACACTCATCCCAAAGTTATTCTCAAAGTTATTCTGCATCAATCAACTCTGATGTCAAGTGGGGTGTGAAACCAGCTTTGCCCTGAACCCAGTCAGTGTCTTAACGGCAGGATAAACAAAAAACTTCAGTGGAAAGTCAAAAATGTGCAACAGTCCTATAGAGCAGGAAAGCTAGCCAGAGAAAAAACAGCAAATGTCAGGATAAAACTGGAGCAAGTGAAGAAACCAAAATGTGAAAGCAAGGCAATTAACCATAACACTCAGGCATCAAGAGAAAGGAGTTGGGTGCCAGAAGCTGTAAAGAAAAAGGAACCCAGAATTTGCCATCAAGTGATTAATGGAATAATCAAATATTTCCTTTACAATAAATAAATATGTTGTTGAAATCTTGTTTTCAAATAGAACATGTGATTAAACAAAGCAGTCAAAATTTACAGCTGAATTGTTGAACATTCTTTTCGCAGTTACCAATTCTGAAACTTTGCCAAGAAAGGTTACACTGGTCAGAAAGTGTATGTGATTTGCAAGGATAGAATTGAGGGCAGAAGAGTGAAACGGTGTCTTTTTGTTAATGCATCAAAGTTACTCAGGCTAAATCTGACCAAAGCTGTAAATTGTGAAGGTACTTCTGGCCACTGGTGAAATAGATTCTATAAAACAGCCACAAACTAGTCCGTGCCGAGGGTAAAGTTTCACAGGACAGAACCGTTAGGTATGGTCCTGGATCGACAGCTGAAAACATATGGTATCCATTGATGTGTTCACAGGTTTAACGTGGTTGATGAAGTGGTACTCAGTTACTGGTCTTTCAAAATCTTGATATTTATCATTGACATGAAAAGCTTTGGAACATCGGACATCCTGGACCATAATGAAAGACCAAGAACAATCAAGATGACCAGTTCCCATCCTGAAAGAGATCATCAAGGTTCAAAGAAACCTGGTCCTCTCAAGCACACTACAATGCATCTCAAATTACTCATAGATTCTCTCCCATGCTATTTTCCAAAAGAAACACCTGAAAGCTGCTAATTACAGAAGGAATTAATCAGTGTGAATGAGCAAGAACAGCTACATTCAGGAGAGTTCCAGCCAGGAAAGTATTAATCAGTGCCCACAGCTAACTGACCACTGCAGTGCAGCTGTGGGACAATGACGCATTGTGTGAAGTGTTGGACGGTCGCCCCACTGTCTTTTCCAATGAGTCATAAATGATTCCACAACACTAACTTGAATGAGGTGAAGGGAGTTCTTTCCAGTGTCCTGATCAATTTTCGTTAAATATTGCAAACAGACTATCTGGTCATTATCCAATTGCTGCTTGTGGGATCTTGCTTGGCACCATTTGGCTGCAGTATTTCTCTACATTGCACAAATGACTGCACTTGCAATGCATTTCATTGGCTTTGAAGCCCTTTGGTATCTTCTGCAGTTATGAAAAATAATTTTATTGTTCATTTATGAGACAAGGACATCAATCGTATCAGTTCGAGTCTTTGAGAAAATAGTTAAATGAAACCAATCAGCTGCAGGTATTCAAAATCAGAGTGAAAGCACTTTACAAAGTACTAATTCTATTTCTCTCCCCACAGACGCTGATGGAGCTGCTGAACTTTTCCAATGTAGGTGACAGGATCATATCAGTCAACATCATTTAAAGGTGACGGTCTTTCACATCCTGAAAATAGTGGGCAGTAAGTGTAGTTCATGATACATCAGTGGATCAAACACTGTTGGGAAGTGGTGATCAGGACCTGGATCTGGGGATAACTTTGATAAATTCCTGAGGCTGTCAGCATTGTGATGAAGTACAGCAGTAATGAGGAGAATGATGACAGTAACTGTATCAGCAGAGAGCTGGAATTTACAAAATGGTATTCAGGGTGAACGTGGCCTTGAGTGATTCTGGTGAGTGTGAATCTCAGCCCAGGTTACAATCTGCCCTGGTCTCTTTCCTACTGTACTCAATAAGATTGAAAATCTGGGTAGCTGTAAAACACACGGGTGATTCACTGTAATCTGATGTGTTCTGCAGCCAAGACCACATTCACCCTCAGTGTATTATTGGTGAAACATCATGTCATGTCTGTGTGTAATTCTGAATCATCCAACAGAGGCAAAGGAGACTCTGGCCCATGAGAAATCTGCAACAGATCCAGAATGGCTCAGAGTTTTAGGAAGTGAAGTGGAGGGGAAGATTATACAGCTTGGTGTTATTTTCTTTGAAAGAGTTGAGCAAGATAATGTTCACTTTTAGCACTAGTGCAAAACAGCCAATGACTGTTTCACTCAGCAGTGACTCAGTGGTCGCAGTTTTACTTTAAGCCAGAAGGGTGGGGGTTTAAGTGGATTCTTGAGCACAATATCTTGGTTGATATTACTGAGGGAGAGCTACACAGTTGTGGCGGGGGGGCCTTGTCTTTGAGATCAGACATTAAATTGACTTCTCAATATGCTGCACAGTATTATCCTCAGCCAACATCAGTAAAAACCATGTAAACCAAAAGAACTGCGGTGCTGTAAATCAGGAACAAAAACAAAGTTGCTGGAAAAGCTCAGCAGGTCTGGCAGCATCTGTGAAGGAGAAAACAGAGTTAATGTTTCGGGTCCGGTGACCCTTCCTCAGAACTGATGGTGGCTGGGAAAACGTCAGTTTATATGCAGTTTATATCCCTACCCCACCCACCTCCCTATTTTCTGCATATAAACTGACGTTTTCCCAGCCACCATCAGTTCTGAGGAAATGTCACCGGACTGGAAACGTTAACTCTGTTTTTTCCTTCATCGATGCTGCCAGACCTGCTGAGCTTTTCCAGCATCTTTGTTTTTGTTCATTAAAAACCATTATCTGGTCAGGATCTTATTGTTCATGGGGTCCCGGTTTGCACAAAATGCCTTCACAAAACTGACAGCACTTCAAATGTACTCAAAAGCTGTGAACTACTCAGATACGTCCTGAACTCAGGAAGGTGCTGTATCAATACAACTTATTTCCTTCGCAATGACTTCGATCCCATCACAAAGAGTTTTGGCTCATACAATAAAGGAGTTTTGATATCCAGAATATGCAGCACAGTAG
Organism: Rhincodon typus; assembly: GCF_021869965.1. Classification (NCBI taxonomy): domain Eukaryota; kingdom Metazoa; phylum Chordata; class Chondrichthyes; order Orectolobiformes; family Rhincodontidae; genus Rhincodon; species Rhincodon typus. Next base: position 371,111 of record NC_063373.1, read on the forward strand.
GTCTCTATTTGACCAAATCAGTCCATGCTGGTGTTTATACTCCACTCGAGTCTCCTTTTATTCCATTCATTCCTGGGTTGAGAACTCGCTATCTGATGCAGCATTTTTTACTTATCCATAATTGCACCAGAGAAGGCGATGATGGTGGTGAGGTCATGGTGAGATGTTTTCTCAAACCCCTGCTGACCATTTGGTGTACGGACTCCCACGCATGTTAGGATGGGAGTTCCTCGCATGTTCGGATAGGAGTTCCAGGATTTGAGGCTAGTGGCAATAAAGGTCCAAAACTATAGTTCCTGGTCAAGATGGTGTGCAAGCTGGAAGGGAACATGTAGGTGGAAATGTTCCAAAGCACATGCTGCCCTTGTCCTTCTAGATGTTGGTGGTTGTGGGTTTGGAAGATGGTGCTGAAGGTGCCTTTTTGCAGTGTTTCGTGTAGATAGTACACACTGCTGTCACTAAGGGTCACTGGTGGAGGGAGCAGGTGTTGAAGGGGTTAGACAGTCCTCATCCACACCATCTTAACTATCCATTTCCATCCCCCTCATGGACTTGTCTAGCTTCCCTTTAAAATCCATCTCTACTCTTCACTTCAACCACTCCGTACTTTAAAAATTTCACATTCACACCACTCTTTGGCTAAAGAAGTTCCAAAGAGATTCTTTGGGCACTGTCTTATATTGATGGCCTCCAGTTATGCAACTTAAGACACAGATGAGGAAGCAATTCTTCTCATAGAAGGGAGTGAATCTGTGAAATGTTTTGCTGCAAAGGGCTGTCGAGGCTGGGTCATTAAGTATATTCAAGACTGAGACAGACAGAATTTTTATCCAGGAACAGAATCAAAGATTATGGGGACAAGGCAGGAAAGTAGAGTTGACGATGATCAGATCAGTTATGATCACATTGAATGGTGGCGCAGACTCAACGGGCTGAATGGCCTACTTTGTCTGAGGTCTTCCCCACAAGATGAACCATTCTCTTTCTACTTCATTTAATCAAAACCTTTCAGAACTTTAACAATCTTAATTCGGTCACCCCTCAGCCATCTTTATCCAAGTGAGAAGAGACCCAGTGGCCTGTCAATCCTGTCATTGTGTGTGAATCCAGACATTGGAATATCGGAACAGGAGTGGGCCACTGAGCCTCTCAAGCCTGCCCCACCATCCTAAATAATTCCTCAATTCCATTCTTCTACTTTATCTCCATGTCCCTTAATGTCATCAGTCTCCAGAACTGCACTGATTTGTCTTGAACCTGATCAATGATTGTACTTCCACAGCCCTATGGGTAGAGAATTCCAAAAGATTCACTACCTTCCAAAAGAAGAAGTTCCTCCTCATCTCAATTGTAAATGACCTGTCTCTGATCCTAAGATTATTCGTCCCCTGGTTCTAGAAACATCCTATTTATATCCACCCTGCCAGCCCAAATTAGAATTTTGTAAGTTCAGCAAGATCACCTCACATTCTTAAAAACTCCAGGGAAAACAGACCCAGTTCCCTCAAACCCTCTTCTTTGGACAACTATGCCATCCCAAGGATTAGTCTGGTAAACAACCATTGCACTGTCTCCATGGCAACTGTATCCTTTCTTGGACCAAAACTATGTAAAAGGCTTCGGGTGTGGTCTCACGAAGGCCCTGTACAACTGTAGCAAGGCATTTTTACTTGTACACTCAAATCCCCTTGAAATTAATGCCAACATCCCATTTCCTTACTTAGCTCATTGCGACACCCACCCACTAAGTTTGATGACTCATGGACAAGGACACTTCCAAGGTGGACTTTCTGTTTTTTTCTGTCAAAATGAATAACTTCGTACTCCTTTATACTATGTTCTTTCAGCCCAGTTCTAGCCCTTTCACAAAGCATCTTCCTCACAAATCATGCTCCTCGCCAGTTTGATGTCATCAGAAAATGTGCAAATATTCCCATTGGTCCACATATCTACATCATTTATATGGATTGCGAGCAGTTGTGGAACTAGCATTGACCCTCGTATTACTCCTGAGAATGATCCATTTATTCCAACTCTCTGCTTCTGCCGAGTGACTGATTCTCCATCCACATTTGTATATTTCCCCCAGGTCTAATTTATTATCCCCAGTGTGGGAACTTCTCAAAAGTCTTCTGAAAATCAAGAGGCTACATACACTGGTTCCCCTCTGTCTATGCTACAAGTATCAGTGTATGGTGACTCTTTGGTGGGACTAACCACACAATCCCACTCCCCTGTTACTGTCCCAAAGGGCTGTCAAGTATTTTCCTTTCGATATTAATTCAGTTCCATTTTGATCTTTACAGCTGAACCTGATTCTTCTGTCCTTTCAGGCAGAAAATAACAGATCACAGGAACACCCTGAAGAAATGCTGTTGCCTTAAATTTTATCCTGAATTACTGTCTGTAAAAGTTTTTTTCCTCAGCTGTGCCATCAGGCTGACTGGACTGTAATGTGTCAGTGGCAGTCTGGCTTTTAATTTGCTCCCTTGTAACCTCCATCCGCTTTGTCACCGTCAGAATTTTAAATACCTTTTTTTCTACCATTGAGGTAATCAAATTAAAAGCTCCGAGATCCTCAATAATTAACGCTGAGACATTTGAAATGTCTTTCCCTGCTGACGGGAGCTCACACTGTACACTGTAAAGGGCCTCATCCAGTACACTACAGTCCAGCATCAACATCCTACTGCAGACCTCACCCCCTCACACTGAACTGATCCTTTCAACACCTTTCCAGAATATTCCAGCTTTAACCCCATTGATGGGTGGTGGGACTGTTCTACTGGAATTGTAGGACACAGAGGGTGAGAAAGGAGAAAGATAAAGTTCGAGGACTAAAAACCGGGGAAGAGAAGGAGATACCAAGAAAAGAGAAAGAACTGAAAAAAAGGAAAAGATGGTGAAAGACAAAAAGATGTGAAAGGAAGTAGAGCACACCCAGTGAGTAAATTCAGACAAGAGGCTGAACAAGAACAACTGCAGAAACACATTTAAAATCACCCAAGTATGAGAAATATTTGTCCAGTGTTTTATATCTTCCTGGTGAGGAAGAATGGGAATTGGAATCACACAGACAGAGGTGTTTCACTCCAGTAAAATTGACTCCTAACTCACTCAGTGTTTGTGATCAGGGATGTTCCCACCATACAGTCCGTGTTACAGTCAAACACAGCAGCCAAGAAATTGTTCACAGGGGGTGAAGGAAAACTGGGGTAATCGCCTGCCTGTTCCACACTGTGCCTGGCATTTAATTCCAGGTCAGTCCCTGGAATTCAGGCTCAGGCACTGGGCAGGAGGAGTGGCAGGTCGGAGAACTGCCTGTTTTGTCTCACTTCCTGGGAGGAATTTCGAAACCAGTGAATCCAGGGAGATAGAGGAGGTGCAATGAAAGTTTACTGTGTGCTTTTTGTAAAATTAATCTTTTTAGGTAAATGTCCTCAGGAGGACATGTTGAAATCGTCATTGTCCTTCCTGTTAATTTAGTTAATGATGTTATTAAAACAAATCTATTTCAAACAAATGTGGAAAACTCATCTTAAAAAGCACACAGGAGAATATCATCGTTCTCAGGAATAATGAGAGAATCTGTTTCCTTCACAAAACTCCCTCTATCCCATCCAGGAAGCTTGTGAAATGTCAATTCAAGCTCCTTGATATCAAATGGATCATAACTCTGCCGCTGAGAAAGGATCGTGCCCTTCCTTTCCCATATGTCTAACTTATATTTGAGGGATCGTCCCCACTAAAAGAACACAGTGGTCAGAGCTGGCTGAATATTAAACCTTGTTCCACTAACCTTGCAATAAGAAATCATATTCCTGCCCTTTGGACTTCCACTCATGGTGAGATTTAATCATTGACCAGTTCATTTATTAGTCTGAAGTACCCTTGTTGAATGTTTTAATCCAATAATTGTAAATATTGAAACAGTGAACCGAAACATCTAATATCAACAAATGAAAAAAGATTGATCCCATGCTGTTATTGCACAAGAATGATTTCAACCAAACAGAAACTCTTGCAGTTCTCAACCCTTCAATGTGGGTCCAGTTAGAGATGAGATTTCAGAGTGAGAGATGACTTGAAATCTCACAGATAATTGAACAATTATTGTCAAAACACACATGTCAATGAGACACAACTTCATTCCACACGCAGCCTGCTTGCTGTCTTCCAGTGAATTCTCTGGACATATGCTGTAAGCGTGTTGGGCTGAGTTATTTTAAATATAAATTAATCCCTGTGTCTCACTCTGTCCAAATCATTTCTGTCTGTTCGCAAAATTATCAAGTAGAATCTGGAACGTATTATTCTTAAAACTGTTCAACAAGGTATGAACTACATAAGCAAAAATGTAAACAACTATGACACCAACGACTGAATCACAAAACAATTGGATCATGTCTTTTAACTCCGATTATAACAAAATCCTAACCCACCTCCAAGTATCCTAAAGTCCAAAATCATCAAACCTGCCCAACACAACAAGTATCCTGAATAATGTAAACTGGACCAAGCTGAACATGTTAAACAGATCCTGGAATCCTGGATTTTCTGGGATTTAATATTAACAATTGAGAAGAAATCTCATCTCAGATTTCACTTCCAGTTACTGGGTATATTCTTGACGCAACAGAAATTCACCACTCTGGGATGGAATCATGTAATTGTCTGAAATATCTCACTGATTTTACTGAATTATCAAATTTACTAATCACACAAATTCGATACAATGTATAGTAGAAAATAGTAGAATTAAGAAGGTTGTCTTACCTGAAGTCACTTCCAGAAAGGTTCCGCTCCCCCAGTATTTACACTGTGCTCTGTCTCTTCATTCACCCAATACAACAACTGACCCTGAGCACCGTGTATAATAATCCCCAGGGAATGTAAATATAAATTGTGTTGTAACCTGGAGCAGCAACTTCCTGTATTTTCATTTGAAATTCCATCTTAATCCTGTCCCAAATGTATCCAATAATGTTTTCACATTTTTCCTGTTTGTTGACACCAGATCCTGCAAGTTACCCAGAAATAGAATTGCCTCCTTTTTGTCTTGTATTCTCCCAGGAATCAACATTTTCCCTGACAATCTGAGCCAGTGTCTAGATATTTCACTCTGGGAAACAAGAATGTGAAGTCCATGGATATACATGGTTATTAGGAACGGGGCTGTTTGTGTCAAGCTTTTTGCTGCTGTGGTACCATATCCATCACAATGCTTCATCCGAGCTCAGAAACCACAGCTATAGGATCCAGCCTGAAATCAAACGTCCCAGACAAGCAGCCGGCAGCTTCATGAACTCCCCAGTCTGTATCTGCATGTCTCCCACACTCCAAGAGTCAATGCCGGAGTTTTCAGCACTGTATGGGAAGATGGGGCAAGTCCACAAAAAGTTTTCATTTTTCATCATTCTTTTTCTGTTCCTCACTGCTTTTTCCATCTTTCAAATAATAGCTTCACGGCAAGTTGTTCCTACACCCAGATTATTGAATCGGAATCTGATTTATATTCACAGCTCTGGAGCTGAAGGCCAGTGATAGCACCTGGCGAGTGCAGTTTAAATTGTTTTCCTGTGCTAGGTTTTTGAATGGAGAGGGTTCCCATTTCTCTCACTGTGCCACCCAGTATATACACACCGTGATAGAGAGCTCTACATGAATCTTCTCCATTTTACCTGTCACTAAATACAGTCACTTCACATTTAAACTGATCGCACTGACACTGCTCCAAGTGAGCCATGCTGCTCTGAATCTCCCTGCCCAGGGACTGCCGTCTCCTGTTTCAGTCCAGAGAGATCTTTGTTCACGTCCCGA
>NC_063373.1:376940-381622 GCF_021869965.1 Rhincodon typus
TGCTACACTCGAGATAAGCAGCGGAAATGTTTTTTTAGACTGAGTCCTTATCAGCAACAAGCAACGTTACACACCCAAAAGTAACCTCACCCCATCAGCAATGATTGATGGAAACTGCACTCGAAATGTTTCACTGACTGTGTCAGCTCCACGTGCAGCAAATTGTTTCTGAGCTGAGATCGCTGCCCAGCCCTGAATGGCCCCCTCCTCTCTTTTCCCTCGTGTTGTCTCCTTCACTGTAGCCCCCTCAAACCTACCTCAGTAAGACTGTGTTGTGAAGTCTCACCGAGACCACACTGACCTTGACTGACTGGTCACTGATGGGATTGAAGGCGTGTGGTGAAGTTGTCCAGTGACCTCTCTTTCCCAACGGTTCCTACATATTGGACAGTCTCCCTGACAGGGCGACACAGTGCTGAAGGGGTTCTGTTACTGCACTCTCAATCCAGAACCTGGATTCACAAATCCCACCAGTTTGAAAGTTAGAAATCCATTTACTAATGTGGACATTTAAAAATAAACTGGCAGCAACCAAGTCATGAATGTCTTTCCGGGAAGAAATCCTGGTGTCCTTTCCTGGTCTGCCTATTGATTAGGAGCAGGTTCTGTTTCAGAGAATCAATACCACAGCGAACAGAATGGATCCTGGGAGGGTGGAGGATCCAGGCACAGGCAGCATCAGAGGAGCCGGAAAGCTGACGTTTCGGGTCTGGACCCTTCTTCAGAAATGGTCCAGACCCGAAACGTCAGTTTCCTGCTCCTCTGATGCCGCCTGGCCTGCTGTGTTCCTCCAGCTCCACACCTTATTATCTCAGACTCCAGCATCGGCAGTTCATACTTTCTCTGAGGATCCAGGCCCAGTCTTGATGATGGAGATGTGAGAATTGATGAATGTTCAGGAGATTTCTTCAGTTGTGTTTGAAAGCCAGAGACTATTCCCCCATAGGTTTTCCTCAGGAGATTAAATGGAGTAAATAAATTTGGAGGTCAGGGTACTGTGTCCATAAAATGTGGAAGGATATTAAATGGGTGGTAATCCCAGGACAGTGTGGACTGTAAATGGGCTGTGAATGATGCAGATTCATAGGTTAGCTGATGATTATGATTTAATTTTTCTTGATCACAAGGTTAACTCATTTTGTTGTTCATCAGGTAATCACCACCTTCAATCTGAGACAAACTCCGGTTTACTGGTAAACTCACTTAGTACCTTTGTTTAAAATCTTGACCGAGTTCGTGAAGTTAAGGGTGAAGATTTTCTACTTTAGAGACAGTTTGTGCTGTTTCTGTCCGAGGGACAGATTATTCTCTACTCGTACAAGGAGAATCATTTTTGAGCCTCTTTTCCTTTCACACTTTCAGTCCTGTTGGTCTGACCTTTTTTGGGTAAACATAAGAATCAATAATTGGTGTCGGTCACTAAATCAGAAGCATATTTCCATATGTAAAACACTGTGCTTATTCTTTTTAGTAACACTGTTCCCTCTGGGACGCCCCCTGTTCAGTTTCTGTGATGCTGCCAACTCTTACAGGAAACGTAAGGAGAAGGAAATAGACCTGAGGTTGTTGCTAAGTTTCGCACATCTGACAGCCATGAATGAAAATATCAAACCTGTTTCTCATAACTTGACAGCTGCACACTGTGAGATGCTGTTCAAATACAGAGGAAAATCAGAATTGGAGTGTATCATTCAGCCTCTTGATGCTGCTCCATTACTCACAAGTAGATCATGGCTGAGGTGTACCTACCGGTCTCGGTTCTAGATCCTTCGATGCTTCTTTCAGAAAATTGCTGTCAATCTCAGTGCTGAATTTTTCACTTCATTCTCCAGTCTCATCAGCTTCTCAGGGAAGACAGTTTGAGATTTTCACCAACCTTTGTGTAAGAAAATACTTCTTTGACAGCGCCCCTGAATGGCCTGGCTTAAATTTTAATGATCTGCTCCCCCACCTCCACCAGATAAATTATTTCTCTGTGTTTATACTGTTTAATCTTTAATCAGCTTGAACCTCTCAATTACATCACTCTTCTAAATTCCACATTTGAGGCAATACAAGTCAAATCAATGGAAAGGTTATCTTGTTGTAACCCTTTCAGCAGGTATCAAATTGGTAAATCTTCACAGCACCTTCACCATTGTCAATACATCCTTCCTGAACTTCAGTCCAGGTACTGAGTGACGTTCTCCTCAAGTGATGGAACCAGAAATCTGTTCAACTCCAACATCAATTCCCCCTATTTCTATTCCAATATCCATCAACAACTGCTGTACATTGAAAGATTCTGTTAAAATGTGTTTGACAGATTAATTAAAACTGAAACTTTGCAGTTGTCTCTCACACATGAAGCAAATTTTCTGCCTTTACTCTCATCCTACAGGATTGGTCACTCTACCTGTGGAATATTTACTTCAATAATCTTTATGATTGATGGAAATGACAAACTCTGTGACTGTGATCAGGGTACACTGTCCCTCCTCATCCTCCTCAATGTGTGTGCAGCCTTTCACACAATTGATCACCACCATCCTCTTCCAGTGTCCAGCAGAATGGGACTGTCCTCACTGGTTCCACACTTATCTGTCCAGTCATTGCCAGAGAATTTTTAAATATTACTTCAAGGGACGTGGGTGTCACAGGCAAGGGCAGCATTTGTTCCCATCCCTAATTCCTGGGAATTGATGTCTCGCTGGACCAGTTCAGAGGGCCGTTATGTGTCAATTATATTGCTGTGGGTTTGAAGTCACAAGGCAGAAACTGTCATAACATTTGAGAAATATTTAAATGTGCACTCGTGGTACCAAGGTATACAAGGTTATGGGCCAAGTGCTGGAAAACTGGATTAGCACAGTTAGGTGGATGTCCTGACTGGACGTGATGGGCCAAAGGGCTTTTCCTGTGCTGTAGGTCTCTCTGATTCTATGACGTCATGGACCCAACCAGGTAAAGATGACAGATTTCTTTCTGTTACATTTTTACAACAATCACTGACAGTTTCATGGTCAGCATTACAGAGACTAGCTTCAATAACAGGTTTCTTAATTATATTCAGATTTCATCAGTTACCATGGTAGGACTGTGTGACATGTCTGCTGGTCATCCTTTGGCACAGTATCCTCTGTACCGCGCATATTCTTCATCAGATTCTGTGCCTCTCTAATTTCATTCAGTCACTGACTATGACAGATAGAGTTTTGGTTGTTTTTCTTGTAATCCTAGCTGACAGTGGTTTGGGTCAGTCAGATCCTAGCATGAAATCTGACCTGATAGTTCAGAATTTGATTTTGTTTGTTTGGTTAATGTGGTGGTTAGTTATTGAAACATATTCACATGAGGCTGCAGATTTTCTTCAATAACAGATCAGACATTTATTGCACAGAAGGGGAGGCAATGGCTGAGTGGTATTATCACTGTACTGTTAATCCAGAGACCCAGGTAATGTCCTGGGGACCTGGGTTTGAATCCCACCACGGCAGATGGTGGAATTTGAATTCAAGAAATATCTGGATTTAAGAATCTAATGATGACCATGAATCCATTGTCGGAAAAACACATCTGGTTCACAAATGACCTTTAGGGAAGGAAACTGCCATTCTTAACTGGTCTGGCCGATGTACTCCAGTCCCGTAGCAATGTGGTTGACTCATTACTGCCCTTTGGGCAATTAGGGATGGGTAATAAATGCTGGCCTAGCCAGTGATGACCTCATCCTGTGAATGAAAAAACAAAAAGATGAAATTAAGAAAAATCAAGCTAACTAAACACAGAAGACAATTAAAATGATTCTACAAAGCACAGTAAAACAAAGTTTCAGCCTATTTCCAACATCTCTGATAGAGACTCAAGTCCAGAGAAATTACACTGCTATTACAGCTCTTTAGGGTTTTACTTAACTAACTTCTGATAGTTTGTTACGTAGCAGTCGGCTACGGAGACAGTTCAATCAGTCCTTTCCAACTCTGCTGACATGAACTTTTCACAAATCTGAAAGTTTCACCTTTCTCAGTTTGCTGACAGATCGCAGACCAAACACTCCTGGACTGGATATTTTGTGAACTAAATCTTTCTACTGCAATAATTTGCTCCCTGAACTACCCTGATACTTTCTGAGAGAGCAACTAAACTTGCTTCTGCATTTAATTCCAGTGCTTTATCAGTAGATTTTTAAAAAATAATGCTCCTCCTAGATTTCTCAGATCAATGAACAAATCTCATGGCCTTGCATATTTCCCTTACCTGTCGCAAGCATGACAGTGTAAACATCTTGCATTAATATGACAGGGATCTGCTTTATCAGCTTTCTGACCAAATACTGGTTCTAATCACTGTGCTGAAAGGTCTCTCTGACCTTATTTTTAAAGAAAGCTTTTCACCCATTTGCCTCCAATGTGAACTCTGAATTCTAAAAGTTATGTTTCTGTAAAAATTCTAGTGTTTTGTCACACTGTGAGAGTAAAGATTTCTTCAACAAGGACTATTTCATCTTGATCAGGCCTTGCCTCAGGGATCAGGGACAGAGCATTTACAATAGCCTGCTGTTTTCCTGGTAAACCCATCCTCGTCACCATCCTCAGTCAGAATTGTTGTCCTCACAATGAAATTTGTGCAAACTTATAACCTCAGTGAGGGTTTGTGTTCTGTCTCTGTCTTGAAGTGGAGATACATACTCTGTGAATGGCCAT
>NC_063373.1:381722-385182 GCF_021869965.1 Rhincodon typus
CTGCCGTCTCCTGTTTCAGTCCAGAGAGATCTTTGTTCACGTCCCGACATCCTTTTCCCATTGTATCGCCAGCGCCAGGAATCCTCTGTGAATAATCACATTTCCCTATTCCCAGGAAAGCCAGGAAGGGAATGAAGCTTTGCTGATAACTGGGGCTGCGTGATAATTTCTTCCCTTTCACTGATTCCCCTGACTGGATATTCTCTCAGTGAGATTTTGTACCAGTCCAGCCCCACTTCCTCTCACTGTGTCTTGCACAGTAATAGATGGCAGTGTCGTCCATTCTCAGTTCGCTGATGTCGAGGTAGGCGACTGTGGTGGACCCTCTTGAAGGGACGAATCTGCCTCGAATTCCAGGCGCATAATCACTCTTGCTACCCTGCTTGTAATCGAGTAACCACTCCAGCCCTTTCCCGGGGGCCTGTCTTACCCAGTTCATCCAGTAGTCATCCAGGCTGAACCCACTCACTGTACAGGTCAGTCTGTGAGACTCCCCCGGCTTTTTCACAACTGACTCGGGCTGGTTCAGCACGATCCGAGACCGGACACCTGTGAATAAAAGAGAAACAGAACAGAGATCACTTTAATAAACACGTCACATAAACAGAGAGTCACAGAATCTGGGAAGAAACAGCCTCACTGTGTGGGGAGAAAGCCTCGGGAGCTCTCACCTGTCAGACAGAGCAGAAGGACACAGAGATAAGGAGCAATCCCCATCGCTGTGCAAAAGCAGAGGCAGAGTCAGACACTCCAGAAATCCAGCTGCTTCAGGGCACCTTTATCTGGAGCTGGAGTCAGTGCTGTTTAAATAGGGGAGTGAAGTGAGTGAGGATCCCACAACTTCAACAGCAGCTCCACCCACTGAAACCAGAAACAGAGCTTCCTGTCCCCGCCTCCAGCAGAGATGTCAATTCACGACAAGTTAGTAATTTATACAACAGGCTACAGATCAGCAGCAATAATCAGGTTAAAGATCCTATCACACTTTGTCCTGTTTCTTTATTTCAAAAGTAACAAGCTTGTGAACAGCAAAGAAACTGAGAGACACCAGTCAGTGTGCAGATATCTTCATTAGAGAGAGAGAGAGGCAGAGAAAGAGAAAGAGAATAAGCGACAGAGAGAGACACCAGCCAGTGTATAGATATCTCCTTCAAGAAACTTGGCACCATCCAGGACAAAGCAGCTGGGTTTTGTGGCACCTATCCACCACCATCAATAGTCAACACCTCTACAGTGGTAGATCTACACGATGGACTGGAGCAACTCACCAAGGCTCATTCAACAGCCCCTTCCAAACCCACAACCTCTACTGGACTGAAGGACAGGGGCATCTTATGTATGGGATCACCACCACATGCAGGTTCCCCAACAACACACACACCATCCTGACTTGGAACGACATCGCTGTTCCTTCATCATTACTGAGTCAAAATACTGGAATTGTCTCCCTGACAGCTGCAGCTACACGCCCCACCCCACCCCCCAAGGCCCACAGCAGTTTAAAAAGGTAGATCACCCCACTTTCTCAAGGGCATTTACAGATGAACAATAGCCCAACTGCTCATGCCCACATTCCATGACCAAGCAGTAAAATATAGAATAATCATCACAAACTGTCTTTCCTAGGGTCTAAGCAAGAAGTGTTACATTTCTGGACATTGGGAAAGACACCATTCCCCATGACATTAAAATAATCCCTTTTTTGATTTCTGTCAGTTTGAGAGAGGCAGGTGTATAGATGCTGAGCTTTCAGGAACAGAACACAGACACTATTATAGGCAGTGGGGAATTTGGAAACTGACAGCTGCTCAGTCAGACAGGCAGGCCAAAAATGTAGGAAATACAATTCCAGGCACTGTAGCCCAGGAAGAAGGTGAATATCGCAGAAAAGGATCAGAGGAGGGTGAACAGAAATGAAGGACTTCAGTTATGATGAAGTTGGAAATGTTTGGACTTAATGCTTTGAAATCTCCTTCAACCTCTCCCTCTGTTCCTCCTCCTTTAAGATTCTCTTTAAAACACAACTCTTTGGTCAAACCTTTGGTCATCTGTCTGATATCTCCAAATGAGGCCTTGTGTCAAATTACATTTTATGTCCCTCCCATGAAATGCCTTGAAACGTTTTTCAATACTGAAGGTGCCATATAAATACAAGTTGCCAAGATGGTTATGATCTAACCAATTAGCTGGTGAGAAGTTTCAGGAGGACAGATTGAGACGAAGTATTTTCTCTGGTGAGCGGGTCAGTGACATGTGGACATAGGAAGCTTGTTATGAAAGCAGACAGAATAGTAAACCTGAAGATTGGGTGGATATTAGAACCAGGTGAAGGTCACTGAGTCATTGATAAAGTAAAAGAAATCTGAAAAAGATAGTAAATTAGGAACCAACATGGAATGAGATTGTGAAAGCTCGTGAAGGATGTAAGGAGGAAGAAATTAATGAGAGTAAACATGGGTCCCTGAGAGACAGAAACAGAGGAAATCCCAACAGGGAACGAGATATTAAAGAAGACCCCAAAACATTCCTGAAGGAGGAGAGGATCAAGGATCTGGGTGAAATTGAGGAACTGTGGGATATTATTATGCAGAATGAAGTCGTACTGGAGAGAACACTGTCACAGCATCAGAATCTATGATTGGGGATGCAGTGACAGTAGATTGTCATTGAATCTGAATCTGAATGGGAATCTATGGCAGGTTTGGATCATAATGAAGGATATATGACAATGGCAAAATAACAATGATTAAATAAGCAAGGTGATCGTCAATAGTCTGTTCCCAGTAACAGGAGCACTTGCACCATAATAATACCACAAAGTATATCAGTAAATGTCCTGCAGCAGTAACACCAACAGATGTCTGAATAATTTACTGACACTAGTAACACAGTCTAAAGTATTAATACTGTACCTGCATCAGGAACAGTACTGAGTTTCCCTGTATTAAACCCTCACCTGATGTATTCGTACTGAACCTGCATCAGTAACCGGACTGAATGTCTCTGGGTCACCCTCACCAGTAACGCTGTCTGAACTATTAGGACTGACGTAGTAAACAGCAGGAGAAAATCAATCTGTCTATCTATATCCTTTTCTTGTGCTTTCTATGTATTTATTAATGGAAATGTACATACATTATATCGCAATATATGTTTGTTTATATATCGATAAATATATTCAAAATATGTTTGGCTCCTTAAGAGTTAATTATGAAGTTGAACATTCACAGTTTCAGCTCCCCAGTTGAATGGCCTGTAGTTGTTTCTGATAATGCAGAGTTAAGCAGTGGATGAGACCGGGGCGATCATCCACATTTTACTGATCACCCCCTCCTCCCATACCCTACAAACCTCGCTCCAGCCCCAACACCCACCCAGCACAGGTCAGTGGGTTGCTCACAGAACCGGTCCATTGCTACACTCGAGATAAGCAGCGGAAATGTTTTTTTAGACTGAGTCC
>NC_063373.1:385682-429634 GCF_021869965.1 Rhincodon typus
TGGAGGGTTGCACTCAATTCTCTCATGATCTGTGTTTTGTACATCCTGACCTGTTGTGTAGTTATTTGAATGATGCCTAGCCAGAACTTTCCCTGACCGCAGTTGAAAATCAGAAAGAACTAAAACTACTTCAATTGTATCAAACTTTTAACACAGAATTCAGCAAAGGAGGACCAAGAAACTGAGAAAGAGAAAATAGGATATGAGTATAAAATAGCAAGGAACATAAAAAAGGGCAGAAGCGCTTCTATACGTTTGTAAAGTGGAAAACATTAGCAAAGACAAATATAGGTCCATTATAGGCAGAGACAAGAGAATCTGTAATAGCAGACATATAATAGCAACTGCTCTTCTCAAAACCACAGGAAACTACAGACACTTCATCACCAAAACCAGCCTTCAATCCATTGATCCATCCATACTTCCCGCTGCCTTGGGAAAGCAACCAACATCATTAAAGACCCCTCCCACCCCGGTTATACTATCTTCCAACTTCTTCTGTGGGGCAGAAGATATAAAAGTTTGAATACACGGACGATAAGATTCAACAACAGCTTCTTCCCCACTGTTACTAGACTTTTGAACAGGCCTCTCAAAAGCTAATGTTGATCTCTCTCTTTGCACTTTCTCTGCTGCTGTATCACTACATTCTGTACTCTATTCTGTGACCCTGATGCACTTTGTATTTTACGATCTGCCTGTAGAGCACGCAAAACAACACATTTCACTGTATCTCCATACCTGACAACAATAAATCAAATCAATACAGAGACACGGCAGAGAAACTAAATAAGGATTCATAGATCAAAACACAAGAGTGTCCCTGCAGTAAATAATATCCAAGGATCTAGTGATTAGTGTGGGACTGAATAGATTAGTAAGACCATCGAGTCATATGGCATGGAAAAGACCCTTCAGTTCAACTCGTCCATGTTGACCAGATATCCTAATTTAATCTATTCCCATTTGCTAGTATGTGGCCCATATCCTTCTAAACCCTTCTTATTCATGTACCCATCCACATGCCTTTTAAATATTGTAATTGTACCCACTTCCACCACTTCCCCTGGCAGCTCGTCCCTTTTAAATGGTTCCCGTCTCACCTTAAACCTATGCCCTTTTGTTTTGGACTGCCCAACCCTGGGAAAAAGACCTTATTAATTCACCTTATCCAAGCCCCTAATGATTTTATAAACATCTATAAGGTCACCCCTCAGTCTCCAATGCTCCAGGGAAATAAAGCTCCAGCCTATTCAACATCTCCCTACAGCTCAAACCTTCCAATCCCAGCAGCATTCTTGTCAATTATTTCCGAACTCTTTCAAGTTTCATCATATCCTTCCAATAGCAGGGAGGCCGGTAATGAGTGAAGTGTTCTGAATGTGGCCTCGCCAATGTCCCGTACAACTGCAACATGATGTCCCAACTCCTATACTCATTGCACTGACCAAGAACTCCATAAGGCAGTGATGCAGAAATAGGCCATTCAGCCCATTGAGTGCTCCACCATTCACTGACATCATGGCTAATCTGATCACGCTCAACTCCACTTTCCTGCCTTTTCCTCCAGATACCCAATTTTCATCCTGATTAAAAATCTGTCTATCTCAGCCTTAAAGATACTTAATGACCCAGCCTCAACAGTCCTGTGTGGTCAAGAAATACTGAGATTCACTATTGTCTGAGAGAAGAAATTCCTCCTCATCTGTCTTAAATGTGTGACCCTTTATATGAATGTAGGATTAATAGAATGTCTGTGATCTCGTTGAATGGCAGAGGAGAGTTGAGGGGCTGAATGCTTTACTTCTGCTGCTACATCTTACGGAGATTATGCCCTCTCATCCTAGACTATCCTACAAGGAAAAACAGCCTCCTGCATCTATCTTCTCAGGTCCCCTAAGACTTCTGTATGTTTCAATCAGGTCATCCCCCTCATTCTTTTAAATTCCTATGTGTACAAGCCCAACCTATTCAACATCTCCTCATCAGACAGTTCCTCCCCATACCCAGACTCAGCCCAGTGAACCCTCTCTGGACTCCACTAGAACTAGGGGACACACCTTGGAATAAAATGCCAGCTTTTTCGGACTGAGATTAGGAGGAACCTATTCACTTAGTGGGTGATGAATCTTTGGAATTCTCTACCGCAGAGGCTGTGAAAGCTCAGTCATTAATTCAGTTCCAAAGACAGATTGATGGATTCCTAGTTACAAAGGTCATGAAGGGATAAGGGGACACAAGGGGAATGTGACATTGAAGTAAATGATCAGCCATGATCTACAAAGACAAAACAGGCTCAACGAGCTGAATAGCCTGTTCCTGTTCCTACTGCGCAATTAACATTAAAGGCCATTCCTCTTTGAATGATGTGCTTCTCTCTGATGGAAACTGCACACTCTTTCTGATGTTCTGAATGGTTCTGTCTTTCTGCCACCCTGAGTCACAGGACACCTTATTAGTCTGAAACACCAGGCTTTTTTCAACTTTTATCTCTGTTTCCGATGCACTACCCTGTTCACCTCAGGTGTTTTAATGACCTCATTTAGGTGAATATAAATTAAACACCAGACAACGCAGTGCAACTCATGGGGCTCAAAAATGAAACTAAAGCGATGTCCTTTCCTTCTTAACACCAATACAGATCAAACATAAAGCTGTACATGTTCTATCCACTCTCGAACCCAGGTTTCCAAACTATATGAACAATTTTGTTTTTGTTTATTCTTAGGATGTGGGAACCACTAACAAGGCCAGCATTTACTGTCCATCCCTACTTGTCCAGAAGATCGTTAAGAGCCAACTAGAATGCTGTGGAGCTGGAATCATGTGTAGACCACACCAGGTGAGGATGATAGATTTCCCTCCCAAAAGGAACCAGATGGGTTTTTATGACAATCATTGCACGGTCACCATTAGGCCAGCTTTTTATTCCAGATTTATATTGAATTTCACCATCTGCCACAATAGGATTCAAACTCATGTCCGCAGAACATAAGCCTGAAGTTCTGGATTACTAGTCCACTGACATTACCACGACAACACTCTTCTTTATATATCATGACCTTCATCACAATATCAAGTGAAGAACTGAATCAACCTCTCTATCACTATATTAACAGTAATTGCTCTCAAGGGAATGGTCTCTGGGAACTGTAGAACCATATATATCCACAGGAGTAAGGATATGCTGGTGCCCTGCCTTGGTTTTCAGTGAAGATCTCACACAGTTCACTAACACCCTGCCTTAAAACCTGGAGTGACAGTTAGAGGGTTACAGTTTGAGTGCAGGTTGTGGTTTTCCAATGATCTAGCTTATGTGGTTGTTTTACAAAACTGTATTACATCCCTGTGAAGATCTGGCAAGGAAAAAAGTTGTCTTACATGTTCTTATTATACATCAAGGATAAATTCTTAGACCTTTTCCTGTAACTGCTCCAACTCCATAACCTTACCAAGCTTTTAGTGATGATGAGAGAAGCTGCTACTTCCATCCCAGTAAAATCACCCCCAGGAATCGGTCAACTCTGAATACAGGCCAACCATGGACTACACCCACTGATACTAGAGACAAATGTGGAGTATGCTTACCTCTGTCTCCAGGAAACGATGGACTACACCTACCTCTGTCTACAGGCAGACGACAGACGGTATCGACCTCTGTCTCCAGGTGAACTATGGACTATGCATACTCTGTCTACGGACAAACTGTAGACTGTGCCTACAGTTACCGGCCTAGATATTAGATCACAATCCAGGTGCACCTGATACCAACGTCAGCTTGTAGTCAAGCTGCTCGAACATGTTATGACACATCTTTGGAACCCATAGGATTTGAATGCAATTTTCCTGGCCCAGAGATCTACTTTCTCAAATGTGAGCTTATATATATCCTTTCAATACCATTTATTAAAACTTTGGCATCCAGTGGACTCCTTGATGGAAACGTTATGCTGTTCACTGGTAAAAGAGGTTGAGTGGCTCCTGTCTTCCTCAGTATAGCTATAAGTTGACCTACCTCATGTGAGGAATACAGAGTTACTTTTTATTTTGACAAGAAATGCACTTTAACTCTCAAGTGTACGTTGTATCTGGCCTTACAGCTACAGTCAGAGCTACAACCTGGTCTGATGTACTCTCAGTCCGGGCTCTTTACTTTGCATTGATTTTGTGGACCACTATAAATCCCATTGATTTACCCCACAACTTCCAGATATTTTCATGAGGATGTCTCACCTTCCAACAATGGAAACCTTTAGGCCATTGGATATCATTTCCACCCTGAGCACCTTTCCTCCTGGACTGAGGAGATGATCCTGGGACACTCCCAGCTGACTGTCCTTGTCTCACGCTAATTGTTTTCCTTTTGTCCTCCCACATTCAGTCCTTCTCAGATTTGTGATATTGACAGGAAAAATATTATTTCTTAATTTCTGGACCATCCTGTAATTGTCAGTCATTCGAGGAGTAAAAAAAGCAGTGAAAGTTACAAATGATGTATACTGGTCTGACTTCTTCTGTTTCATTCAGAACAGTGCTCCAGTACTACCAGTATATTCATTTCCAAAACTTACTGCTTTTTTAAACTGGATTTTACCTCTCAGATCTCAGCTGCCTGTCTTGTTTTGCAGTTATCTGGTTCTCTATGTGAGTAGAAAGAGAGTAAATAATTAAGGAATTAAGGAATTCTAAAGGAATTAATTCCCAAGAGTCTCCTACATAATCTCCAACTTTCATGTCTGCATCCAATGACCAAAATTATTTTTCTTTACCCTCTCAAATTCTCCACAAGTCTGCGCAGACACTTTCTGAATATTCCAAAATATCTGCCTGTGAGCGTCAGAGACAAACTCGTGTTAAAAATAGTCTTTTTTGTCACCTTGATATCTATAGAACCCGCCTCAGAAAGCAAGGTAGAAGCCACATGAGTTCTTCCTGTCATTCTGCTTTGCACAAGCAATGCCCAGTTTTCTTTTGGCCTCCTCATCTGTTTGGCTGTGTTTTCAAAAGAAATCAAAAATGATTCTATGTCCCTTTCATCAAACTTCAGAAAGGCTTTCCCAAAATTTAAAAATCTTCCCATTTGCTCTTCGGTTAAATGTAGGTGCTTCCCCAATGGAAAGCTCCTCAGAGTCTCAGCATCCTCTTTCTCCATTTCAGCTTTAAAACTCAGTCTTCCTTTTCATACACCGTTTTGCTTCCTAATGCCTCTCTTCTGTTTCACTGTTCAATTCTCTTTAATTTTTGTTCTCCTGCATCTCGGATTCCATTGACAAGACAATTCAATATAGCACAGGAACAGGCCTCTCGGCCCACCGAGCCTGCATTGATTCTAATCCTCATTTAGACCCACTACTCACTGTCCACGTGTGGTTTCTATCCCTCTGTTCGCCTCCCATTTGTGTGTCTGTCAAAATACACATTAAATATTGCTAACATGCTTCCTTCCACCACCTACATTGACAGTGCGTTCCAGCACCCACCATCCTCTGTATGAAACCCTTTCTCCACACTTCTCATTTAAACTTTCCCTCTCTCACCTTGAACCTGTGCCCTCTTGTATTTGACCTTTCCACCATGGGAAAAAGCCTCTGATAATACACCCTACCCATGCCTCTCATAATTTTACAGACCTCTATCAGGTTGCCTATCAGCCTCTATCTTTCCACCAAAAACAATGCGAGTTTCTCCAACCTTTCCTCATAACTAAACTCTCCAGACCAGGCTACATCCTGGTAAACCTTCTCCGCACTCTGTCCAAAGCACCCACATCCTTCTGGTAGTGTGTGACTGGAACTGCATGCAATATTCCAGATGTGGTCTAACTAAAGTTTTATACAGCTGTAACATAAGTTGCCAACTTTCATATTCAATGTGGACAAACAGGAGGCTGGAAGAACACAGCAAGCCAGGTAGGATCTGGATGAAAGGAGAAGTCAATGTTTTGGGTGGTACCCTTCTTGAGGACGGTGAAAGCAAGGTTGCTGTATGCCTTCTTGACCACCTTATCCACCTGTGTTACCATTTTCAGGGATCTGTGGACTTGTAAGCTCAGATCCCTCTGTATGTCAATGCTCCAGTTTCAATTGTTTTTAACTCTCTCCTTCCCTTTCTTTTCTCTGAAGTGCTCATTCTTTGTCTGTTTTCTCTTTGTTTTCCTTTTCCCTCACTGGAAGCTCAAGTGTTCCCATTTCATTTTCTTGTTCAAGCTGCTCCATCAGCAACTAAAGTCTCAATAATTCAATTCACTTACCTGTTGCATTAACTTGCCTCTTTTCTAGTTTCAAATGTTGTGCTATTACCTCAATTATGTCTGCTTTCTTGGTCCAGACATTTAATCCTCACTTCAACTCCTCTGCCAATTGTAAAAGCCTAGCCTTGGTTATTTCTTGTCTATCACTCAGGGATTAAATGTCCATCTCCAGAAAGGTTTTTGTAACTGCCAAAGCCATTTATCTGTTTCCAGTTATTATTCTCCTACTTCCAATTACATGTTTTTGGCATCAGGTATCCCACGGTGACTTTTATGTTATGACTGAGATAAGAAAAGTGCACTGTCTTTCTTTTGTCCCACTTCTCCATGGTTAACAACATAAATTTAACTGATTCATCCAGCTCCAAATATGCCCACTTGTATACTTTCTATATATTACACATTGAACAAAAAGATCCATCCATTCACCAAATGTTCCTCAATAAATACAAAATTTGAATGCTGCTGAAAAAGACAGATTTTGTAAAAGCTAGTCATCTGGCACTCATCAGGACTATTCACAAGAAATACCAAAATAAAGAGAAAACAACATTGATACTGTAT
This sequence comes from Rhincodon typus, assembly GCF_021869965.1. NCBI lineage: Eukaryota > Metazoa > Chordata > Chondrichthyes > Orectolobiformes > Rhincodontidae > Rhincodon > Rhincodon typus. Next base: position 392,497 of record NC_063373.1, read on the forward strand.
GAGAGGAGGACTCCGAGTGATTGGCAAACAACCCCTGATTGGTAGAGGTGTTGCTATGGAGAGTGCAACATTTAATAAGGACAGACAGTTAACTGCCAACATTTGTCCAAAGTTTGAAACAAGCAGGTTAACTCTGCCCCGGTATGATGTTCTAATTATTGATGTGCTGATACAGAATATTTGCAATCTGCTGAGTTAAGAGAAACATTAACCTCATTGAACCACCTTTCAAATTGGAAAAGGGCATTTAGAAAATTTTAAATTGATTCAGTTTGGTTGAGCTCACCAAATTAAAAGTCTCAAATAAACACCTTCAAACAATGTCATTCAAATGCTTCAGGTTTGATGGAGATATGACATCAGTGAATTCAAGAATATTTAGTTAATGAGTCATATTCAATTTTATGGAATCATGAAGGGTGGGGTGGCCTCTTCCTCCTCCATATGCCATTCAGTGACTCACGCTCATAGCCATGAACATTCACACTCACTCACAAACATACATACTCTCATGCATGTATACAATCTTTCTCTCAAACTCCTCTCTCACACACTCACTCACTATTTCTTTCTCACACTCACTCACTCTCTATCTCTCTCTCTCACACACTCACTCACTCTCTCTCACATACGCTCTCTATTTCTCTCTTTCAAACACACACGCTTTCCATTTCTCTCTCACACACACTCGCTGTCTCTCACACACACTCACCCTTTCTCTCTCTCTCTCTCTCACACACACACACACACACACACACTCTTTCTCACACTCTCAAACACCACCTTCCCCACCCCATACACAAACTCAACACACACACTCACATACACTTAGTCTCACACACACATCAGCCATTGTCTCACTAAATGCTTGTATCACTACAGCAAGACCTCCATCAACCTTGTCCTTGAGTTCTCCAACAATAAAGAGCAGCTCACCATTGACTTTCCTCATTGTTGGATGTATCACTGTGTGTGAGTGAGGGTGTTTTTGACTTCGGCTATGCTCTGTATCTGTGTGTTTGTGTGTGTGTGAACTCTCAGTGTTTGAACATAGAACATAGAACAGTACAGCACAGTACAGGCCCTTCGGCCCACAATGTTGTGCCGACCTATTATCCTACTAAGAACAATCTACCCTGCATACCCTACATTTTACTATCCTCCATGTGCCTATCCAAGAGTCGCATAAAAGTCTCTAAAGTATCTGACTCCACTGCCACTGCCGGCAGCGCATTCCACATGCCCACCACTCTCTGTGTAAAGAACCTACCTCTGACATCTCCCCTATACCTTCCTCCAATCACCTTAAAATTATGCCCCCACATAATAGTCATTTCCACCCTGGGAAAAAGTCTCTAACTATCCACTCTATCTATGCCTCTCATCATCTTGTAAACCTCTGTCAAGTCACCTCTCATCCCTCTTTGCTCCAATGAAAAAAGCCGTAACTCCCTCAACCTTTCTTCATAAGGCCTGCCCTCCAGTCCACGCAGCATCCTGGTAAATCTCCTCTGCACCCTCTCTAAAACTTCCACCTCTTTCCTATAATGGGGTGAGCAGAACTGAACACAATATTCCAAGTGTGGTCTAACCAGAGTTTTGTACAGCTGCAGCATAACCTCACAGCTCTTAAACTCAATTCCCCTGTCAATGAAAGCCAACACACCATACGCCTTCTTTACAACCCTATCAACTTGGGTAGCAACTTTGAGTGATCTATGGACGTGGACCCCAAGATCCCTCTGTTCCACCACACTGCCGAGAATCCTGCCATTAACCTTGTATTCTGCATTCAAATTCGACATTCCAAAATGAATCACTTCGCACTTTTTGACATAAGCTCAACTTTTTTACTTTGTGCTGGTTTATGTACTGAATAACAAATACCCGGGAATGAGTTACAGGGAGGAATCTAATCGAGGAGCTCTGGGTGGTTTATATACAGAGTAACAGGTAGCCAGGAGTGAGTTTCAGGCAGAAATCTAATTGAGGTAGTTGTAGGTTTATATTCAGAGTGAACAATGAAACTCACAATTATTTACAATCTCTTACTGTGCTGTCTACATCTTGCACAAAGTTGTAAAAGCAACAACAAGATCATGTGACACAGCATCACTTCCTCTGATAATGTATGCTGTGTCTGATTAGCACATTACACCGTTAGAATTACCAATATATCCTACAAATCCAAAGTTCAAGCTGTTTCTGTAAATGGTAAACAACAGTCTTCCCAGCACTGTTCTTTGGAGAAAATCACTTTCCAGCATTTGCCAACCCGATTAGCATCCTTTTACCAGAATTCACAGTTTTCTGTTTTGTAGCCAGCTTGTTATTTATTCTACTGTTGTCCTCTGATTCACACAGTTTCGTCTTTGCAATTTAATGTCATCTAGCAGGTCTTTTGTAAATGCAAGTGTATTACTGTACATCTATTACATTAACCTTATGTACCCTTCCTGATACCTCTTCAAAGAATTCAATCTGGTTGGTCAAGAAATTTTTATTCCATTCTGACTGCACTTTATGATATTTGTTGTTGATTTTTTTCTGTTACATTTTTCAGTAAGGGTTCCATGACCTTTCTCACAAACTATATGAAGCTTCTCTGTGTGAATGAATGTTTGTAAAAGTGTGGGCACGATTTGTCCAGACTAACATCATTGTGTATTCTGTATTGCCCCTGCACTATTTCTTCCTTGGGTGTGCTTGCTGTTAAACGAGTTACAGAAGTGATACGAATATAGAATATCAGATATATGTTTATAAATTCAAGGAAAAGGAATAGTGTCAGAGAATGAGCAAAAAGCTGATGTGATTTGTATCTTTAAAACTGAAGACAGATTGAAAGCTTCATAAATCTCTCAAGGAACTGCTCCAGCTCTCTAGAAGCACAATGATTGTTTATGATTAATGTTTGACAGATGTCTGAAAGTCAGTGGTAACATCAAGATTAGTTCCTTCTCCTTCCACTTCCTCTCAGAGATCACAGTCATGTTTAATCTGAGCAGGGGGGCCTCCCAGAGGGACTTGGTTACTAAAAGGAATAAGTACATTGATACTGATATGGAAATATAATTCTGATTCTATTCTTTGCTCCAACAAACAGGTATATATTTACTGAAAGGTGACAGACTGGCAGAACTGAAACTAATTGCAACATTACGATTTCAACCCCACATCAGAACTTACCCCAACCTGCAATGAACATTCAGACTTTTCTCTGAAACATGCCCAAGGAAGGTACGGATAGGAAATAGGATAACTGTATGGAAAATTTTATCATCCGAAGTTAAAGCTCTTAGCTTATGAAAAGAAGATTCTGGAGGGAATCTATTATCATGGTTACAGCGTGGGATTGTACATAGAATGAAGGAATTCTATAGAATCACTGTACAAGAGTGCGGGTCCTGTCAAGAAATACAGTTACAGTGTGGAACTATACAATGATTGATGGAACACTACAGAAACAGTTACAATGAGTGACAAGAACAGCCATAGCATAATAAAGGATTGCGAGGATATAAGGGGTTGAAGCAGAATACCCCACAGTGTGGAAAATTAATGAGAGTGTGCACACACACAATAATAGATGTCCAGAAGCACAAAATGGAAGACACAAAGAATTACCTCTCCCTGCTTTGAGATATTGCAGAGGCTTGTCTTCAGCTGAAGAATGAGTTTACTGGTTATAAAGGGAAGGGAGACTGCACGTTTGTGCCCTGGTACAAGAGATAACTGAAGGCTAGGTCTCATGAGGTACATGGGACTCCCAAAGATAATGTGGGACGGACATGTGTGGTTACTGTAACCAGGTAGACCTTGTTGCCTACAAGGTCCTTAATTGTGGTTGTTAATGTGGGCCAATTAGGAAGCCCTAACTGACCAATATAAACAGGGGATCTCCCAGCCCAACTGTCTGTTTTGCAGCACTGTGGAGACTGTGGACCATGTATACATTGGGTGTGGGCACTTGCACTCCCTCTTCAGTTGTCTCAAAGACCTCATTTTGTGTTTTTGGCTGCTCTTTAGCCCCACACTCCTGATCTTTGGGGACCTGGTACAGAGCTGGGGGTGGGCAGGGCCAGAGCATTTCCTGGTGATTCTGCTCCTGGGCCTAGCCAAGCTGGCCATTAGTAGCTCCAGGCAGCAGGCCGTGGAGGGGGTCATTATGGCCGACTGCCCGCCCGGGTGTCCGTGGAGAAGGAGCACACTGTGTGAAACGGCGCTCTCGATGCCTTTTGGGAGAGGTGGGCACCGTGGGTGTGGAGTGCTTTATTTCCCCACAAGCTCTGTTTTGGTTTTATCTCTATCCTCCTCCTCACTTTTTTTTTCCCACATAGGCATTGCCCCTGCAGGGGCTCTGCTTGATACTGATTCTTTTGTCGCATGGGTATTTCTCCTGGCGGTGGTATGTTAATAAAGTTATTTGCACACCTGGTGTTTTTTCCTGTCAAAAAAAATATATAAGCAGGAGATTAGAATCTCCTCAGTTGTGGACTGACTCCGAGCTGGCTACTGTGCACTAGTAAATAAAGGGTGACTTGGAGACAGGACCTGGCCTCTGTGCAATAATTTCAGACAGGCAGGTAGATACTCTGTATCTCAGCGGCATTATGTTCCCTCTAAATTTGCTGTTGTGCAGGCCTGTTGATTTCCATGCATAGTAGTTTTTTTTTGTGCAGTCACATATTCAATCAACGTGTTAAGAGAAATGACTTGTCAACTGCCTTCACACTACCATCCAATTTGCTGCACAGTTATGTACAGGTACAATTTAGTGAAAAATCTGTTCGCAAGTTACCTCGTACATGGATCTGTATCAGGAATACCAGTCCATGTTTGATCATACTAATTATGTTAAATGGGGTGTGTTATTAAAGAAAAACATAAACAAGGAATTTGGAATCCCCTCAGTTCAGGGAACTGACTCTGAGCTGGCTGGCCATAGCCAGTGTACTGTGCACAATAAAGGATGACTTGCTGACAGAATACCAGCCTCTGTGCAGTAATTTTAACCTGCACATAGTTTTAAGAGATAACTTATAACCAGTTGTAACCAGTCACAGACACTCAGTGAAGATCCAGGACACGTGACTGGGGTAAAACCCAGGTCTAATTCCTGAGGTCAGGGGTCAGGCCTGCACCTTCTGATCCAACAGCATATTACATTCTAATCAGAAAGTTAGGCATTTACATTGCAATCTAATACTCTGAGGAAAATACATTAACTTTTTCATTGTCTCAGGAAATGCATATTTAGCTTCAAATAAAATTATCCCGCTTAACTGTAGCAAAGCTGTATTTTATTTAAGGTGGTTCAGACTCTGGGGAGCGAGGTTTAAACATTAAGTTAGCGGTTAGAACATGTGACATGCAGGAAGATTAGTGAGAGGTAGATTGTCTGCCCAGAATGGGGCACATAACTGTATTTTATGTCTTAAAACCATGACTATTTGGAGTTTAGTGGACAGTCTTCAAACTGTTCCCTACATGAAATGAACAAACAACTTGTGTTGAGCTCAGACTGCTGAGTGTTGACTCCGTTATCGAACACCATACACCTGACTTTTCTGGGTGAGAGATCTGGGTGTTCAGGTCCATTGTACCCTGAAAATGGCAACGCAGGTCGATAGAGTGGTCAATAAGGCATACGGCATACTTTCATTCATCAGACGGGGTATTGAGTACAAGAGTTGGCAGGTCGTGTTACAGTTGTATAGGACTTTGGTTCGACCACATTTGGAATACTGCATACAGTTCTGGTCGCCACATTACCAAAAGGATGTGGATGTTTTGGAGAGGGTGCAGAGGAGGTTCACCAGGATGTTGCCTGGTATGGAGGGCGCTAGCTATGAAGTGAGGTTGAGTAGATTAGGATTATTTACATTAGAAAGACAGAGGTTGAGGGGGGACCTGATTGAGGTCTACAAAATCATGAGAGGTATAGACAGGGCGGATAGCAACAAGCTTATTCCCAGAGTGGGGGACTCAATTACTAGGGGTCACGATTTCAAGGTAAGAGGGGAAAAGTTTAAGGGAGATATGCGTGGAAAGTTCTTTACGCAGAGGGTGGTGGGTGCCTGGAACGCTTTGCCAGCGGAGGTGGTAGAGGCGGGCACAATAGGGTCATTTAAGATGTATCTGGACAGATACATGAATGGGCAGGGAGCAGAGGGATACAAATCCTTGGAAAATAGGCGACAGGGTTAGATAGAGGATCTGGATCAGCGCAGGCTTGGAGGGCCGGAGGGCCTGTTCCTGTGCTGTAATTTTCTTTGTTCTTTGTTCTCTTTGTTCTTTCAGGACACTAACTTTCTTCATTCAAATCATTAATATATATTGTCAACAATTGTGTCCCCTGTACTGATCCCCGTGGCACTCTAATGCTTCTCCGTTATCTATTCTGCTTGTTACCTCCTCACAGAATCCGATCAAATGTGTTAAGAAGTTAATGATTTTCCCTTCGTGAAATCATGCTGACTCTGCTTGATCATATATTTCCGAATACTCTGCTGTTACATCTCTTAGCATAGACTCTAACATTTTCCCTGATTGGCCTATCATTACCTGTTTGTTACCTTCTTTCTTTGCTATTAAAGGTGTTACATTAGCAGTTTTACTATCCTGTGGGATTTTTCCAGAAACTAGGAATTCTTGGAAGATTCCTACCAGTGCATTCAATATTTCTCTTGTTCCTTCTTTTAATATTCTAGTCCCATCATTTTCCCAAGCACTTTCTTATCGATAGTTATTGTATTTATTCCCTCTACTCCTTTTGTCCCTTGATTATTCTGTATTGTTGGAATGTTCTTAGTATCTTCTACATTGAAGACTGATGCAAAGTATTTATTCAACTGTTCTGCCATTTCCTGGTTCCCCATTCACATTTCCCCAGCCTCATTCTCTAAGGGGCCTCTCTGTTCCTTCTTATATAATTAAAGAAGCTCTTGATAGAATGATAGAGTCATACAGCACGCAAACAGACACTTTGGCCCAACCAGTCCATGCAGAACATAATCCCAAACTAAACTAGTCCCACCTGCCTGCTCCTGGTCCACATCCCTCCAAAACTTTCCTATATTTGTGTCCATCCAAATGTATTTTAAATGCTGTACTTGTGCTCACATCCACCACATTCTCAGGAAGTTCATTCCACACACAAACAACCCTTTGCACAAAACATTTGCCTGTTATGTCTTTTTTTAAAGCTGTCTCCTCTCAACTTAAAAATGTGTCCCCTCGTCTTCAAATTCCCCATCTTAGGGAAAAGACAACTACCATCAACTCTGTAACTATCATTGTTTTATAAACTTCTGTCAGATCACTTCTCAACCTCCTATGCTCCAGTGAAAAAAGTCCCAGCCTATCCAGCCTTTCTTTATAACTCAAACCTTCCACACCCGGCAACATCCTCGTAAATCTCTTCTGAACCCTCTTCAGCTTGGTAATATCCTTCCTATAACTGGCCGACCAGAACTGGACACAGTAATCCAGAAGAGGCCTCACCAATGCCCTGTAAAACCTCACTATAATGTCCCAGCTCTTATACTCCTATACTCAAAAGGATGTCCATCTTGATATGTCAGCTGACCCTCAAAATTTCTCTTCTCACTCTTTTTTGTTTGGACATTGGGTTTTATCATTTTCCCAATCTTCCGGCTTGACCATATTCTGTGCTTTTTTCTTTCAATTTTATGCGATCTTGAACTTCCCTGGTTAACCATGATTGGCTTATCACATTCCTAGAACCTTTCTTTCTCACTGAGATATACATTTGCCATGAGCCATAAAGTGCTTTTTTAAATGTCTGACATTGTTCCTCAACCATCTTTGCTGCTACACACCTTTCCCATTCCTCTTCAACTAGCTCCAACCCCATTCCTTTGTAATTACTCTTATTTCAGTTTAGCACAGTTACGTCCAAACCAAGTTTCTCCCGCTCAAGTTGAATTCCACCATGTTATGGTCACTGTTCCCTACGGGATCTTTTCATCTGATATCATTCATTAAACTTGCCTCATTACACATTACCACATCCAAAATAGCCTAATCCTTCATTGGAGCCACAAAATATTGTTCTTGGAAACTGTCCTGAATACACTGTATGAATTCTTGCTTGCAGATACTTGTGCTAATCTGACTATCAAAATCACCATGAAGATTAAAGTTACCCATGATTAATGTACTGCCAGTATTACATGCCCTCATCATTTCCAGCTTTATTCTCTATTCTGGCAAATAACCACTGTTAGGGGGCCTATAGCAACTGCTACCAGCGTCATCTTCCTTTTTATTTCTTACCTCAAGCCATATGGATTCTACATCTTCTAATTTGAGATCATTTCTTCCTGTCATATTAATTCCATCCCGTACTGACAATGCTACCCCTCCACTCCTTCCTTCCCTTCTATCCATTTGAAAAGTCACATGGTCCTGAACACTTAATTCCCAGCTTTGATCTCCTTGTAGCCATGTCTCCAGAACGCTACATGTTCAGACCCATAAACCCATATTGATAACATTGATTCATCGACTTTATTCTGAATGCCATGCATATTCAAATAATGAGCCATCAATTTTGCCTTTTTACTGTTTTCACCCTCTTTGACCATAATTGCTGTTCTTTCTTCTACATTTGCACATTTTGCCTTTTCCTGTGACTATCACTCTGTGTATCGCTATCCAAATAGCTGCCCTGTAACGCTGCCATATCCTTTTGCTTTGGATGCCAATATTTCCCCTTCCCCAAACTGCACCCACCCATCCCCATAAGTATAAAGCCCTCTATACAGCCCTACTTATTCCATTTGCCAGGACACTGGTCCCAGCACTTGAGAAGTGAAGCATGTCCCTCTCAAACAGTTCCCTTTTATCCCTGGTATGATGCCAGCCGGCCACCAACTGAAACCCATTTAGCCCACACCAATCTTTGAACTACATGTTTAACTCCTTGACTTTTTTTACCCTCTGTGCCTGTTTTTCCACAGCTCAGGTAGTAATCCATGGATTATTACCTTGGAGATTCTGCTTTTAATTTCGCTCCAAAATGTTCCAAACCAAACATCTTTACAGCTGAAATATTCTGAGCAGAACATCATTCCAAATGTGAGCAATGACTTTGATTCCTACATGGACCATGACATTGAGATTCTCCTCCTCCCACTACAATATCTTCTTCAGATGTTTTTAACCATGACACACGCCAAGTAACACAACATTGGGAACTTCCAGTCACAGCTGCAGAGAACAGTATCCATTCCCCCTTATTATTACTGGTCCTAGCACTCTTATATTGCTCCTCAAGGCACCCTGCATGGCAGTGTCATGTTCAGCTTGATGAGCTTTATGGAGTGTATAAGGGAGGAAGCTGCCTGGGTGTGTACTCCAACACTCAAGTATTACATGAATCACAATTCCAGCAGCAGATGAGCTGATGGGGCAACTTCAGATGGTGTTACTCATACAGAAATGAGGTGGTCTTAATAATGGTGTGGATTGTGTGTTGAAACTTCACCTTGGGGTCAACATCACATTTATGAAGAGACTAGTTCAACCTCAGACAAAATGCACACTTGGACACCCAAGCGACCTTGGCCCAGTGGGCTCCTCCTGTGCTGGACATTCACCACCAACACCCTCTGGTGTCGATACACTGCCCCCCAGTGATTGAGGGTTATTATTACAATGAAATAACTGTGAAGAGTGAAAGCAGAAAATGCTGGAAAATCTCAGCAGGACAGCCGGATTGTGAACAGTGAGAAACAGGTAACATTTCAGTTTATCCACTAGCACTGGTCAAGGTGAAAGATTTAACAATCTGTGAGCAAGTGCAGACTCAGGTGAAAATCCCCACCTCATACTGTCCTCCCACACTGAAACGTGTCCAATCTGTGAATAAACACGCTTTAGTTGCCTCTGACCATGTCCCTTAACATGTTAAATTACAAAAAATACTCGATCTCAGATTAAAATCAACACTTGATCAATACCAACTGCTGCATATGGAAGAGAGTGTCAAATTTCAGCTTTCCTTTGCACGAAGAAAACTTTCCCAGTTACACTCCTGGAATGTTTAGACTCCAGTTCAAGATTTCCCAACCAGTGGAACTAGTTTCTCCCAATTTACTCTATTTCTCCTGTTAATATCTCAAAAAAATGTCACTTTATGGAAGGTGTAAACTGGCTGAGGGTGCATTTCAATCGTCACGTCAAGAGATTACAAATTCACGAATGAGGGATTCAGCTACAGATGAGCTGAGAAAGGGCAACATCAAGTGATGTTACTCAGGTAGAAATAGTGATGGTTCTTTGTGATGATCCAGTTTATGTGTTTGATAGTTCACCTTGGGGTCAAACATTATACCAGGGTTGTAAAGACACTTGCTTCAGCCTCAGTCAGAGTTCTCATTTGCTTACCCAGGCCATTCTAACCCAGTGGGCTCCTCCTGTGCTATGCATTGATCACCAGCCCCCACCAGCGTTATTACACTGCCACCCAGTGGGCACCTTTGAAATTCGAGGAATCCAAGCCCAGTTTGTTAAATCTCTTGTTACAGAGATAGTAGGAACTGCCGATGCTGGAGAATCTGAGATAACAAGGTTTAGAGCTGGATGAACACAGCAGGCCAAGCAGCATCAGAGGAGCAGGAAAGCTGACGTTTCGGGTCTAGACCCTTCTTCAGAAATGCTGCTCATTTCTGAGCACTTGTACTGTTCTCATAAATCTACACTGCACTCAACCAAGGCCAATACATTCTCCTAAGATCTGGTGTTCAGACTGGTTCACAGTCACTATAGGTGCGGTATCCAAAACCTTGATTATAGTTGGAATATGATATCTCTGTTCTTCTACTCTGGTCTTCCGGATATGAAGGCCAGCATTTCAGTACCATTTTTAACAATCTTCTGGACCTGAATATGTCATTTCCATGATCTACATACATGGGCCCCAAGTCGCTGTTTCAGCTGGTCTCTAGTAAAAGTAGCCTGTCATATTCTTTAAGGTCCAGTGTGAATGACCACAGATTGGTTCACATGAAAATATATTTGCTCATTTGTATTGTCCATTCACTTTATCGATAGCACTTATTTTTATACTGCTTTTACTTCCCTTTACGCAGCTTACAATAATAACTTCAAATCATCATGTCAAATTTGGATACATGGACTTCTGTTCAGCAAGGTGTCAATGAATATATGAGTAATTGAGGTCCCTCCACAGATCCTTGTGGACAGCACTCGTCACAGTCTATCAATAAAAATATTTGCCGATTATCCCTACTCTCTGACTCGGACTGGTCAGCCATGTTCCTAACCAGGTCAATCACTTACTTTCAATTCTGAGACCTTCAACTTTAGCGAACCAACTGTAATGAAGTACTTCAGCAAATGCCTTAACTACCTTAATTAGACCAATTTAATATTCTATACTTGAGACACTTCGCACATGGCTGATGAAAACAGTTGTTATATATTTAACACTAGTGTTGTTCAGATGAATCTGTGCTTCTCCCCATTTCCAAAGACAATTCCTCCTTCCTTTGGTGAGATACTCATTATAGAACAGTACAGCAGACTGACTGTGACCTGATCGAAGGATTCAGGCTCAAGTTTACTCAATCTGCTGACAGTTGTGAAAGATGAGACATAACATAGGAAGATATGAGATAGCCGTTGAACTGTTGGAATACAAATTTACTTATTATATTCATCTCAACAACAAATGCAGGAAGTTAAGATAATAAAACATCCAAACTTTGCCAGAAGAACGACAAACAACATTCAAGAAAGAGAAACACCTCCATTCTTTAAGAACAGACTCATCATTACCCATGGTTCTCAGATCATGATTATGTGACTTCATTTGAATGTCAATAAAAGTTACTGAATGTATTTGTGACAATTCCAGAGTATCACATTATCCCGATAATTCTGCAAAAGTATGCACAGTATCGGTTGGATCTCGATAAAAGCTCCTTTTAAACTGTCAAATCAAACACTCTGAGGTCAGGTACAACAGACATGCAGTGATATACAGAGTAGAACTCTCTCTCTACTCTTTCGAAATGAAAGTAAAGCTCTCTCTACACTGTCCCCATCACACTCTCCAGGACAGGGGGCAGAACAGGGTGAGACACAGAATAATTCTCCCTCTGCACGGTCTATACCCAATACTCCCAAGACATTTAAAAAAAAAGCAGGGAAACATACAAAGTAAAGCTGCCTCTACACTTTTAAAATGAAAATAAAGCTTCTTCCACGCTCTACTCATCAAGCACCCCTAGGACATATACAGCATAGGGTTTGAGACAGAGTGACACTCCGTCTACTCTCTTAAATTAAAGGTAAATGGAAATGAAAGCCCCCTTGATACCATCCCTTTCCAATACTCCAAGGACTGGAGCAGCACAGCGTTAGATACAGAGTAAACTTTCCTCAATACTCTCCCCATCAACACTCCCAGTACTGCTACAATACACGGATACATACAGATTAAAGCACCCTCCACACTGTCCACATCAAACACTCCCAGAGTAGGTACAGCGTGGGATTACATATCGTCAGTTGGCTCAATCTCCTCGTCATCTTGTCTATGATGGAGCATAACGCTCACAGTGTGAGTTCAAATCCCCCACTGACTAAGTGAGGCATCTTCTGGAATACTGTGTCCCGTTCTAGTCGCTCAATTATAGGAAAGACATCATCAAGCTGGAGAGGGTTCAGAAAAGATTTAACAGGATGTTGCTGGATATGGAAGGTTTGAGTTATAAGGAAGGCTGAGACCTCTTTCACTGGAGCACAGTGAACTTCCTGAGAAAGTGGTGGATGCAGGTACAATTACGACGTTTAAAAGACATTTGGACAGATTCATGAATAGGAAAGGTTGGGAGGGATATGCGCCAGCAGGAGGCAGGTGAGACGAGTTTCGTTTGGGATTTTGGTCGGCATGGACTGGTTGGATGCAAGGATCTGTTTCCGTGCTGTATGACTCTATAATTGAGCTCACTGTGATGGTTCCACCTTCACAACCTTGCTCCTTGCCTTACGTGTGGTGACCCTCATCTTATACAACCATCAGCTGTCTCTCTCTAATGAAGGAGTGGTCCTCTTCAGCTTTACTTCTCTGACAAGATTCAGAGTAAATCTCCCTCAACACTGTGACTATTAAACATTTCCAGGGCAGGTACAGCATGGGGTCAGAAATGGGATAAAGCTTCCTTCACACCACCCCCATCAAACATTTCCAGGACAGGGACACTGGACTCAAAATGAATGATTTCATTGTCATGTCTGTTTCTCGCTCTGGAGATGCTGCCTAATGATAAGTTGTTCTGATAAGGCTCTCTACAAGTTTGTTTTTACTACCAGGATTCTGTTAGTTACAGAATTAAACTCCTTCTACACTGTTCCCATTAAACACTCCCCGGACAGGTATAGCATGATGTTAGATACAGCACGTAGCTACATCTACACTGTCCCCATCAAACACTCCCAAGATACAGTCAAGCATGGGGTTAGATAATGAGTAAAGCTTTCTCTCTACTCTTCCCATCCAAACCTATCAGGGTTGTTATAGCATGATTTATATAGAGTGAAGTTCCCTCAATATTCTGCTAGCAAAGATACGCACAGTGTACGTGAAATACAGTGTACAAGTTATTGAAGGCACTGGAAATAGCAAAGGCTAAGGGTTTTGACATAAAAGGGAAAGTGTTGGAAAACTCAGCAAATCTGGCAGCATCTGTGGACAGGGAAACAAAATTAACATTTTGTGCCCAATATGATTATTCTTTGGAACCAGGAGTTGACAACATCCCAGCTGTATTGCTCAAGACTTTGGTTTTTCTCAGCTACTGAGATGTGTAACCTTGCGTTTTGATTTATAATGTTTTCCTGTTATAAATTCAGGATTTCTAACCTCATCTCCATTTATCCATTCAAATGGCCTGAATTATATAAGAACATGAGAAGTAAGAACAGGACGAGGCAATTCAGCCCCTTGAGCTGATCCACCATTCAATATAATCACCGCTGATCTCATCTGGACCTCAACTCCACCTTCCTATCCACTCTCTATAACCCTTTAACCCATTACTTATTAAAAATCTGCTTGTGTCCTTCAATGTATGCAGCATCCCAGCATCCACTGCACACAGGGGTCGTGAATTCCACAGATTCATCACCCTTTGAATGAAGTTATTCCTCCTCATTCCCGTTTTAAATCATCCAATAGAATCATGCAGTTCAAATGAGTTCCTCCCTTTGCCCATCAAGTCTGCACTGCCAAAACTGTGGTAAATCTGTACTCGTTCCACTTTCCAGCACCAGGCCCACAGCTTTGAACATCATGACATTTCAAGTGCTCATCCAAGTCCTCTTTAAAGGTTATGATGTTACCCACCACAACCACCCGCCCAGGCAGTTCATTCCAGAGGCCCACAAGTCTTTGGGTGCAAGACACTTTTCTCAAATATCCTCTAAACCTCCTGCCTTCCAGCAGAAAACTGTGACCCCTTGTTAGTGACCTTTGAACAGTTGGTTTCTATCCACCCTGCCCATGCCCCCATAATCTTATCCACCGCTATTAGGTGCCCTCCTCATATCTGCTCTGATCAAAAGAAAACAACCCAAGCTTATCCAAACTCTCTTCCGAGATCCATCCCAGGCAAGATCCTGGTGAATCTCCAATGCAATCACATCCTTTTTATAGCACGGTGACCAGAACTGCACACAGTACTCCAGCTGTGACCGAACCAAAGTTGTGTGCACTTCCAAGATAACCTTCCAACTCTTAAATCTGCACCTCGACTGATAGAGGCAATGTCTTGTATGCCTTCTTAACAAAACAAATCCCTGCCACTTTCAGGGATTCATGGACAAGCACCCCAAGACCCCTTTCTTTCTCTGAGCTTCCTAATGCCCTGCCTTTCATTGCGTACTTCCTTGTCTTGTAACCTCTTCCAATGTACATCACCTCAGTTTCATCAGGGTTAAATTCCATCTGTCACTGATCCGTCCATCTGACAATCCATTTGTAGACTCTGCGTCTCAATCTCGCCCTTCGCCTGAGCCGGAGTGACCTTCAGGTTAAAGCACCATCAATCATCTCTTTCTAATGAGAGAGCGACCTTAGGGTCTGAGAACACTATGGTGACTTTACCTTATATCCTCTGAAAACCTAAGACCTTCATTTTCACCACATTCTCATCTACATTGTTTATAAATATATATCTATGTAGATATAGATCACATAAACAATAAAAGACCCAACAATAATGCCTGTGATATGTCAATAGATACCAGTCTCCAATCATACAAACATCTACTATCTCTTGTCCTAAAACCATGACATCTTGTTTACATTGCCCCAGAAGGGAAAATACCCTGTCAAAGTCTACTTTGTCAACAGTCTCTAATATCTTATATACGTCAAATAGATCTCCTTTCATTCTTCTAAACTCGGGAGAGTGTAGGCCGAACTGCTCAATCTCTCTCCGTAATGGGACCAGTTTGTATCCTTTGCACATACCTCCAATTTATGTTTTCCCTTCATTGGCACCTCTGGAAGACAAATTATATCACCACCCTGCATCAGTGACTGATTTGCTCCAGTCTCTCTCAATATCTTTATTCATTTACATCATCAATTTGAAGAATGAGGAAACACTACTTCTTTTATAATAACACTCAGAATATCTGAAAGTCTGATTTACTTGATCAGTAATCAAGGAATAATTATTTTGACAGTCCTGAACCATCTTCCTTCCTTTGAATGCTCTGAGGGAACATGCTTCACCTGTATCAGTGCCACAGTTTTACAACCCTTCCATTCCTGATTCCAAGATTGTCTGTCAGCTGCGCAGTTAAGGGGGTAAATTATGGAGATTCATCATCTTCTACAGCAGCAGACACTGTTCAAGACCACAATACCATAAGACATAGGAGCAGAAATTAGGCCATTCAGCCCATCGAGTCTGCTCCACCATTCAATATTGGCTGATAAGTTCCTCAACCTCATTCTCATGCGTTCTCCCCATAATCCTTGATCCCCTTGATAATCAAGAACCTATCTATCTCAGTCTTAAATGTACTCAATGACCTGGCCGCCACAGCCTTCTGTGGCAGTGAATTCCATCGATTCACCACTCTCTGGTAAAGAAGTATCTCCTTATCTCCGTTCTAAAAGGTCTTCCCTTTACTCTAAGGCTGTGCCCTCGGGCCCGAGACTCTCCTACCCATGGAAGCATCTTCCCAACATCCACTTTGTCCAGGCCATTCAGTATTTTGAAACTTTCAATTGGATCCCCCTTCATCCTTCTAAACTCCAATGAGTATAGTTCCAGAGTCCTCAAACGTTCCTCATATGTTAAGCTTTCCATTCCTGTGACCATTCTCATGAACCTTCTCTGAACCCACTCCAGGGCCCGTACATCCTTCCTGAGATATGGGGCCCAAAACTGCACACAATACTTCAAATGTGGCCTGACCAGAGCCTTATAAAGCCTCAGTAGTACATCGCTGCTTTTATATTCATGTCCTCTCAAAATAAATGCCAACATTGCATTTACCTTCCTAACTACTGACTCAACCTGCAAGTTTACCTTGAGAGACTCCTGAACTAGAACTCCCAAGTCTCTTTGCACTTCAGACTTCTGAATTTTCTCCCCATTTACAAAATAGTCCATGCTTTTGTTCTACTTACCAACGTGCATGACCTCACACTTTCCCATGTTGTACTCCATCTGCCACTTCTTTGCCCACTCTCCTAACCTATCCAAGTCCTTCTGCAGCCTTGCCACCTCCTGAATACTACCTGTCCCTCCACCTATCTTTGTATCATCTGTTGCTCGATTCAAACCCTGGACTCTCTCTCTATCAGTACGTACACCACATGGACTGCAGAGCTTTGAGAACCCATCTCACTGGCAACTTCAGGGGTCAGTTGGTTAGTCATAGAATCTCTGCAGTGTGGAAACAGGCCCTTTGGTCCAACAAGTCCACACCAACCCTCAGAACATCCCATCCAGACCAATCCCCTATTACCCACCTGATCTACACATCCCTCAACAGTACAGGCAATTTAGCATTGCCAATCCACCTAGCCTGCATGTCTTTAGACTATGGGAGGAAACCGGAGCACCCGGAGGAAACCCACATCAGGAGAATGTGCGATCTCCACACAGACAGTCGCCCAAGGGTGGAATCGAACCTGCGTCCCTCATGCTGTGAAGCAGCAGTGCTAACCACAACCACTGAGCCACCATGTCACCAATATGAGCAATAATTGCTGATCTTACCAAAGTGCTCACGTTTCACAAAGCAACAAAACCAACAAAACCTCTCTGCACCAGACAGGGTGCAAGATACAGGAAAACAGGATTTAAAGAGCAGGAAAAGGATATTCAGCCATTCAAAAGTCAACCCAAGCTCCAATTCACCCAGACCTATAGTAATTACTTCCGATTTTAATCTTCTTCATTCTTGAGAAATGGATGCCATGTGGTTTGATCCAACCCGAGCAGCTTGTTCAGAGGGTAATTAGGAGTTAAACACTTGGATCTGGACCTGAAGTCACATGAAGGCAAACCAGGTCGGGACAGCAGATTCCTTCTTGAAAGAATATAAGTGAAAAAAGTTTTGAGGACAGATAGTTCCATCATCATTATTAACTAAATCAGACGTAATTTTAGTTTTACTAATATGACTTACAGTGTTATAGAACAGTCAGAGTACAGGAGACTATTCAGCCCCACATGTCTACGCTGTCCCACTAAACGGGCAAATCAGCCCTTCCTCACCCCCTACCCTTTCCCTATCATTCTGTAATTTTTTTCTTTACATTTACTGACCTGATTTCCCTTTGAAAGCCTCAACTGTAGCTGCCTGCACCGGAGTTTCAGGGAGTGTGTTCCAGATCTGAACAGTCACTGGGTACAAACACATTGCTCGAGTCACCGTTACTTCTTTGGCAATTACCTTAAATCTGTGCCCTCTGGATTCCGCAGGGGTCACTCCGTGGTGAGCCCTTACAATTCCGCATGGGGACTGGAGTCACATTATGGGGCAGGCCGGGGAGAGGAGGGCCCGGTTCTGTCCTGAGAGGACAGTCGTGGATTTTACTGACGCCTGGCTTTTGTTTTAAAAAAGATGGGTGCTTTTTTTCTGTTCTCCCACAAATGAATCCAGGATTTTAAACTGAACTCAACTGATCCAGACAGGGTGGAAGTGTCTGAGGGTTGTTGAGTTGACTGCATGAGTGCAACGTCTACATTTTGCTTCCTCTTGTTCTCCCACATTCCGCCTTCTTATTCTTTATCCCCTCTTTGATCTTCATCTTGATCATCTTCATGTTCCCGTCCCTCCTCTACACCCTCGACGCTCTACCGCCCTCTCGGGCGGCGCATTTAAATACCCGGCTCCACCCCACCGGCTCCTCCGGGCTCCGCCAATCACAGCTTTTCCCGCTCTCTCTGCCTCCTCGCGCTCCGGCCGGTGAGATGTAAATGTAAATCATACCTCGAACAGCCGCGGGAACCAGGCCCGCCAATCAGAGCATCGCTTTTCCGCTCGCGCTTCAACCGTCGTGGGCTCGAAGACGCGGGGCCCACCAACAATCCCCCACGTGACCCTCTGCCGATCCACAGCCTTCGTTGCAACGGCACAAGCTCAGCCCCTCCCCCACCTCACACATCACCATCGCAACAAAAGAGATTGCTTCTTCCTGATTGGTGGGCTGCGGACGTATAAAATCCACACAGCGCCGCCCTCGCTGCCTCACCTGCCTTAATATAGCGCGGCCTTCAGCGATTGGACGATAGGTGTGGATGGTCTCCGCCCCTCCACCCCACGTGGTCGGCTACCCTCCAATCGCCGTGGCTCTCCTTTCCCGCTCTTCTACTCGTGCCGTTCGCGCTCCGGCCGTTTGCGGTTTGAAAAGGCTGAGGTCGCGCGGGCGGCGGGTGACGCTCCTTCGGTCTCCTGCAGCCAGTTTGTGGAGGGCGGCCTCAGGGGGAGTGAACTCACACAGATCGCACAGGGACAAGGGGGAATACAACAGAGGAATGAATAAGGGAAGGGGGCAGGTGGAGAGGGCATTTAGAGGGATTTCCAACCTCACTCCCACTCAAGGCAAACAGTAAAAATCCCAAAGAGCTGAGGGAAAGACCAGGTGTATACATCTGGGGCTCTGTCCGCGGGGCGTCTGGCTGACGACATCGAGCCTCTTGGCATCTTTTCCCAATTTCTATCAGGAACCTGGGATTGGTATCCAGTTTACCATCGACCCTACGGATTGACCAACACACGTTAATGCAGCAGGTGAAGTTAGTGCCTACTGTGACAATCTGGGGCTTCTGAACTTCGTAATTTATTCTTGTTGCTTCAGACCTTGGGTTCTCGAGTGAATGAATGATGAATAGTTTAAAATTTGTTCTGTGTTTCCATATTGTGTGTCCACATGGTTTTAGTTTCATTCTCCACTTGTTCTGTGAATACTGCAGGCTTGTCTGGAGTTTGTTTACAAGTTCTTAATCCGACAGTTAAACTCTTGCGGTGAATAGTTCAATGCATTAGGAAACAAATGAGAAGAAAATCACACTGGTCTTGAAATGTTAACTTTGTTTATGTCTCCCCAGAAGCTGCTAGACCTGCTGAGTTTCTTCAGTATTTTTCTGTTTATGATCCAGGGCGTTAGTCTGGGATTCTCAAATACTAATTCGGTGACAATACCATGGCACCACAGCCTCCTCTTGTTTTACTGCTGACCGGCAAGTCTCCAAATTTATTTGTGCAACACTAACCTTGTGATCATAATTTTATCATCATTTATAATAGACCTGGAAGCCCTGACCTCTCACATTAGTAAAGCTGGAGGGAAGGTGTACGATGGATCCTGCAGCATTCATTCTCATGGTCTCCTTGACCTGTTGCCTGCTGCTGCAAACCTAAACAGGTCATTGACCTCAGTGTTGTTTCCAATCACCTCAGTGTACCTGATGAAGAATCTGACCACATTGACATTAGGGATATGGGGTTGGAAAGATGAATGGTCACTATGTGGTTTTGGTGCAATGGCAGTGAATGCAGTGGTTCACAGTGAAGATTGACAACGATGTCCCATTACCCTTGTCCTTGAAGGCCTTCAGAAATTCCAACCATGCTGAGATGTTTTTGAACACAGTGTTCAAATTTCTGTGGTGGGAAATCTCTATAGACAGAAGATTTTTGCCGATTGAAGTCAATAGCATGTGAATAAAGAGGGCTCAGTGCAGTGGCATGTACTCTTCTGTCTTCTTCACTGTTAGCGCCACAGGAATGTGAACCCCCAGCTTGGGATCTGCGTTGTTTCTGGTCATTCTGGATTGTCAAGCCTTTGTCATATTGGCGTTATGTGTATTCTGGAAGGAAAATCCAGCCAGCAGAGCAGAACTCAAATGTTTTTGAGGCGTTGGTTTGAAGCCAACAGAGGGGACCACCCAAAACAAAGTGAAAAAAGACTCACCTTAGATCAGACAGATATCACACTCGACCATAGCCAAATTGCTAAGTATCTGTTGTCCATTTAGTGAAGCTATACCCATAGTATGGATTGGGTGGGAGGTCCAGTTCCTTGACATCGTGAACTGAAGGAGAGGAGATATAATTCCAGAATGATGTGCTCCTTGGAGAAGAATGTGCAGGTGTTTTTGGGAACTTGCTTCCATTTGTCTGGGTGCTAGGTTTCGCAGGTTTGCGGAGTGCTGGAGAAGCTGCTTTGACAAGGTGCTGCAGAGAATTTTACAAATGGCAAACATTGCTGCCACTTTGTGTCATTGTTTAAGGAACTGGATTGGATGTCAATTAAATGTGTTGTAAAGTCCTGGATTGTGTCAAGTATCTTGAGTGTTGATGAAGATGTGATCAGCATGTAAGTGAAGGTGCAGAAAATATTCAAGAAGGCTCATGGAACACTGGCCTTTGTATCTAAAGGGCTGGAGTACGGTGATGCAGACGCGATGCTAAAGTTATACAAAACCCTAATTAGACCCTACTTTGAGTACTATGAGCAGATCTGGGCTCCTCACTTGTGGAAAAGAATGTTTGGCCCTGGAGGGAGTTCAGCACAGGTTTACAAGAGTGATAACTGGACTTCAGGGGTTAAGTGATGAGAAGAGATTAGACAAATTATTTTTTCTTCTTTATTCTCTAGAATTTAGAAGGTTAACGGATTATCTGATCCTAGGTCCTCAGGATATTAACATTATAGCTTCAAACCAATTGGAACAAAAACGCAATTCCGAATCATGAAAGCCTTTCAGCCTACAGGATATCATGAAACTTAACAGATAATTGCAATACTTTGGCGGAAATATCTTAAATAGTGGTCTTTGCCCATTGCACCTTGGCTTTAGTGCATCCCTCAGGATGTAGTCTTGAACTTAAAATGTGCCAGTCTGCAACATTCAGTCGATGTCAGCTGTTTGCACTGGAATGACCAAGGTGCATCTTTGATGGTCCTCCAGGCACAATTGATGTTTGTCTTGGTGTGCATCCCAGTGAACAGCCTGTAGAGCACAGAACCCAGGATCATGGAGCTGCTTGGAACAAACATCAACAAAAACCATTGAATCAACCTCAAGACCTAATGCTCTGGGGACAAGGGCCTCTGGTTGAATTTAAATTCAATTGTAAAAATCTGAAATTGAAAGCTAGTCTCAGTCTTGATGGCGGTGAAACGTTTGTTGATCATTGTCAAAAGCCATTTGGTTCACTTACGTTATTTAGAGAACGAAATCTCCCCAAACATAGGGATGCTTTTGTTCTGCAGAAGTGTCGCTAGACTCAAAACATTCACTCTGCTTTCTCCTACACAGATGCTGCCAAACCTACTGAGTTTCAACAGTAATTTCTATTTCTGTTTCATCAAAGCTTTTGACACTCAAAATGACATCTAAAATAGTTGATTAAGTCACACAGTTCAAGGAAAATTCGGCATGGGGCAACATATGCTGGCCTTGCCAGTGATGCCCACATTCCAGCAAAGAATAAATAAAAAATAATGTCTTATTATTTTCCCCATCTTTGCTCGACTGCCAGCCTTCAGGATAGGAAGGTTCATTGAGCTTGCTCTTGTTAGTTAGAACATAGAACATTACAGCGCAGTACAGGCCCTTCAGCCCTCGATGTTGCGCCGACCTGTGAAACCAATCTGAAGCCCATCTAACCTAAACTATTCCATTATCATCCATATGTTTATCCAATGACCATTTAAATGCCCTTAAAGTTGGCGAGTCTTCTATTTTTGCAGGCAGGGCATTCCACGCCCTTACTACTCTCTGAGTAAAGAAGTTTAATTGTTCACCATCGTTCAAGACATGATGTGGCAGGATTGCAGACTTGGTCTGATCCATTTGTTGTGAGACTGCTCAGTATGTCAATTGATTACTGCTTATGCGGTTTATCATGTACTTGGGGGGCGGTGAATCTGTGGAATTCTTGACCACGTGGGCTGTTGAGATTGCTTCATTCTGTGTATCCAAGACTGAAATGGACAGATTTTTAATCAGTAAAGAAATCAAGGAAAAGGCAGGAAAGTAGAGTTGAGAATTATCGAATCAACTATGATCCCATTGAGTGGTGGATCCGTCACAACAGACTGAATGGCTTCTTACTCCAACACTTGTGCCGTGTCGCTGAGTATGAGTGTTACAAAACATCTCCAACAGAGGGAGATGGATGAATGTTTGAATTCAGTGATTCAGAAAGACTCCAACAGAAGGAGATAAATAAAGGCATGACTGAGAAGTGTGAGTGATACAGAGAATCTCCAACAGAGGGAGATAGATGAGTGTTTGGTGAGTCACAAGGTCTCGAAGAAAAGGACAGTGAATGATACCAAGTGGTTAAGTGCAAGTTTGAGCAGGGTGCTTCACGAACTCTGATCATTGACCAGAGCTCACCTATTTCCAGTGGTGGAAGGGAGATAAGAAATGAAGTGAGGGAAACATTGTTTTTTAAAAATTGTGTTGTTACAATCTTGACTGCACTATCTAAGAATGTGGTGGTGATTTTACACATTTCCAGCATTACCTCCTTGCTCTTAAACTCTCTGCCTCGGGTAAAAAAAAGCAAATATGGGCAGCATGGTGGCTCAGTGTTTAGCACTGCTTCCTGACATCACAAGGAACCCAGATTTGATTCAAACCTTGGGAGACTGTCTGTGCGGAGTTTGGACATTCTCCCTGTGTTTGCGTGGGTTCCTCCGGGTGCTCTGGTTTCCTCCCACAGTCCAAAGATGCGCAGGGTACGTGGATTGGCTATGCTAAATAGCCTACAGTGTTCAGGGATGTGTAGATTATGTGGGTTAGACATGGGAAATGCAGGGATAGGGGAATGGGTGTGGTTGGAATGTTCTTCAGAGGGGCAGTGTGGACTTGTTGGGCTGAATGGCCTGTTTCCATACTGTAGGCATTCTATGATTCTGATTCTTATCCCATATACCTCCCTAACCACTTTAACTACCTCTCCTGATATCTTATGGGATGGTGAACATGTCAAGGACCCTCTGATCCTCAATGTTTTCCAGGATTGTACCATTCATTATGTAACCCATTGAATTGCTTGTCCTGCCTAAGTGCATCTCCTAATGCTTATTCCGATTGTATGTTAGCATTCATTTCAAGAGGGGCTAGAATGCAAGAACGGGGATGTACTGCTGAGGCTGTATAAGGCTCTGGTCAGACTGCATTTGGAACATTGTAAGCAATTTTGGGCCCCGTATCTAAGGAAGGATGTGCTGGTGTTGGAATGGGTGCTAGTCCCGGGGATGAAGAGCTTGTCATGTGAGGAGTAGTTGTGTTCTGTGGGTCTGTAACTGGATGGAGTTTAGAAGGATGAGGGCAGATCTGATTGAAACTTACAGAATACTGAGAGGCCTTGAGAGAGTGGACATGGAAATGTTTCCACTCGTACCAGAGACTAGGACCCGAGGGCACAGTCTCAGAGTGAAGAACTGAGATGAGGACGACTTTTGTCAGTCAGATGGTCAGGAATCTGTGGAACTTACTGCTGCAGAAGGCTGTGAAGGGTGAGTCACTGAGTGTATTTAAGACAGAGGTAGATAGGTTCTTGATTAGTAAGGATTTCAAGGTTGGAGGAGAAGGTGGGAGAATGGGGTTGAGCAACATATCAGCCATGATCGAGTGGTGGAGCAGATTCAGTAGGCAGAATGGCTTCATTGTGCTTCTCTCTGACAGACCTATGAACTCTGTTTGCCACTAATCAGCTCATCGGACCAGACCATCTATATCCTTCTGTAATCTCAGGTTATCCTCCTTACTGTTTACCACCCCATTAATTTTTGTATCGTCTTTGAAATTACCGAACAACCCTCCTAAATTCAAGTCAAAATCCTTGATATATACCGCAAATAGCAGGGGCCCCAGCACTGATACGTATGGAACCACTGGACACCGGCTCTCAGTCACAAAATTTCCCTCGGCCACCACTCAGCCAATCCTGGATCCAATTTACCAAATTTCCTTGGATCCCATGGGCTCTTAGCTTTGCTCACAGTCTGCCATGTGGGACCTTAGCAAAAACCTTGCTGAAGTCCAACTAGACTCGGGTCAACTGCATTGACCTCATCTGCACACTTGGTCACTTTTTTAGAAAATTCAGTCAAGTTGGTCAGACATGACCTCCCGTTAACAAAACCATGCTGACTGTTCTTGATTAATCCCTGCCTCTCCAAGTGCAGATTTAATTCTGTCCCTCAGAATTGCTTCCAGTAGTTTCCCCACCACTGGCGTCGGAAGACAAGATTTATGTCTACAGAGACTGTGTGATGGTCAATCTGGACAGATGCACCAGTGGCAGGCACACTGGTGAAGATGAGGTCAAATGTTTTTTTCTTTTGTTGGTTCCCTCACCACCTGCCCCAGCCCCAGACTAGTCACAATGTCCTTTAGGACTTGACCAGCTCGATCAGTAATTCTGCTAACTAGCCAACCGTTAGTGGCTGACATTGAAATCCCTGTCGAGAGTAACATTCTGTGCCCTTGCCACTGTCAGTACCAAAGACTGAAATCTTTTCGTCTATCTTCAGCAAAATGGGTGAACCATCTCATCATCCTGTTGAGGTCTGCAACATCACAGGTGCCATCTCTGCAGGAGTTCCTCAGGTACTATCCTAGGCCCAACCATCTTTAGCTGCTTCATCAATGATCTTCCCTCCATCATAAGGTCAGAAGTGAGGATGTTCGCCGGTGATTGCACAATGTTCAGCACCATTTGCAGCTCCTCCGATACTGAAACAGTTCATGTTCACATGCAACAAGATCTGGACAATATCCAGGCTTAGGCTGATAAGTAGCAAGTAACATTCATTGTCAGTGAAGTCCCAAGCAATCTCGCACAACAGAGAATCTAAACATCTCCCTTGATGCTTACTCGCATTACCATCACTGCGCCCCCCCCTCACCTCAGCCTACCTCCTGGGGTTTACCATTGACTAGAAACTGAACTCGATCACCAGCACAAGCACTGAAAGTACAAAGGCTCATGAGAGGCTGGGAATTTGGAGAAAGCATCAAGAAATCTCTCAAGTCATACAGTTGTTTTGTTCTCCAAGGAACGTCTTTGGAGAAACAGAGCAGTTTTTGCCTGATGCTGAACGAATGTTGTTCCTGAGATATAAGCAGAAGGACATGAACATGCCCAGTGCTGGTCCCACCACCCCAAAATAATCTGTTTCAGGACTTTTCAGTTTTAAACATTGTAAACTTTGGCCATGAGCAATCCATCAGATCACAGTCAGTCTGTTACCCTGTTCCTCACCTCAGGAGGGAAGAATTGTCGTTGGAGATGGGGAGAAGCATGGATGTATCTGATTGATACTGGTGTTCAATTATAACAACACCAGGAGAATGAGGAGGTACAGTCTGAGAATGAGGGCTAGAGGGTTCAGAAGTTACAAAACACTTCTATATACAAATGAGGGTGAGTAGAGTCCCAATCTGTTTAACCTTTGCTCTGAAGACAATCCCTCCGTACCAGGAATCATTGTAGTGAACTACCTTTGATTTGGCTCTAATTAAATGATTGTTTTTTGGTGGGTGTAGATTTTATCACAAGTTTGTTCCAAATGTCATCACAGCCACTGCTCTTTTAGCTGATTTGTTAAAGTAAAAACAAATTGAATGCACTTCAGATAGTCAAAGTGCATTTGATAGAAAGGAAGAAATACAATCTATCAAACCAGATTACGAGAAGCCACTGGAACTAGCTGGTAATGCTGGGGTCGTTGATGTGGGGGGCTTTTTCACGGTGCCATGACAAGATGGGGAGTTAATGGCCTGTCAGTTACTTTGCAAAGAAATTGACAGCACACCAGCAGAAATATTCCACAATGAGAAAAGAGACCTTGATTCGTCGGGAGAGCCGATGAAGACACTTGCAAACAAAAAATTCCCCGAGGCTCCTTAGACAGCACCTTCGAAAACCACGGCCACTTCCATCTAGAAGGACAAGGGCAGCAGACACATGGGAACACCAGCCCCCTGCACGTTCCCCTCTGAGCCACTCCCCATTCTGACTTGGAAATGTATCGACCGTTCCTTCAGTGCGGCTGGTCAGAATCCTGGAATTCCCTCCCTAAGGGACACTGTGGTCTATCCTACAGCACATGGACTGCAGCAGCTCAAGAAGGCAGCTCACCCCCAGCTTCTCAAAGGTGCAGCAAGGCCGGGGCGATAAATGCTAGGCCCAGCCAGTGATGTTCATATCCGACAAATGAATAAAAAAACGAATGGGCTGAATGGCCTCATCGTTGTTGCAAGTCTGGCTGAGACCTGATGGCACCACACATGTTCAGTGCACTCAAGCTTGTGGAATTCTCTGTCACAGTAAGTGGTCGAGGTTGAAACATTGAATGTTTCCAAGAAGGAGCTGGATATTGTTCTCAGGACCAATGGGTATGGGAGAAACAGTGGGCATCGGGGGACTGAGTTGGATGATTTGCTATGATCCAATTGAATGGCGGAGCAGGCTTGAAGGGCCAATTCCTGCTTCTGTGGTTCCATGTCAAGGAGCTGTCGAAGTCAGGCTCATTAGTGGTCAACAACCCAGCACCGTCTGGAAGGGAGACATCCTGGACTAACCATCACACTTCCCCCATCCCCTCCACAGCTGAAGAAAATAATTCCCTGCCCTCTTAGGTCAGAGAATGTCAGGAAATCAACCTTGCTCATCGCCTTGACCATTGAGATGTTCATCCTAGGGCAGCAAAGCTTTATCATTTCTTGTCCTGATGAAGGATTTTGGCCTGAAATGTTGACTTGCCTGCTCCTCGGATGCTGTATGACCTGCTGTGCTTTTTCAGCCTCACATCTATTGACTCTGGCTTCCAGCATCTGCAGTCCTTACTGTCTCCTTTACTATTCCTTATTTATAAAAAAAAATCTTATTTTAAACCTTGTTAGTTATTTCAGGGCAGTTTTGAAAATACTCAACATTGGTTCCACACCAACATCTAAGACCCCGACCCTAGATGCCCTGACACTTCAGACTGGAATGAGAGTCGGGATATTTGCTGAGGTTGACAGGACTTTTAGCTGTTACTGTGGCTCCCAGCATGTAACTGTGGCTCCCAGCATGTAACTCTCCCTCACTTCTGTCTCTGTCCACGCCTCTCCCTGTCATGCACTACATGCAGCCATTTCTAGCTTGATTTTCAAACTTTTCTCTCTCCTCCTCGTCTTGAATGTATCAACAGAATTTCGGAATTTAAAACATTAATCACATCTGCCCCTCAAATACCCACATTTCCCCTCCCTTTTTGGCTCATTTGCTCAAGTTCACTGCCTGAAAATTGTGATTTGAGTCGGATATGCTCACAACATTTAAACAGTAATAACACATTCACTTGTGTTATCACAGCTTCCACAGCAATGGGTTAGAAGCTGGAAAACAGCATCACTGTATGGATTTTGTTAATTGGTGTGGACACAATGGTCAAATAACCCCGTTCTATGCTTTAAGTGTCTATTAATCTGTTTCATTTAGTGGTAAACATATATGGATCCAGAATATCCTCTTTGCTTTATAACCTTACAATCTATTGAATCAGTAATGCATACATTTCATGTCCTCTACCCACCAACTTGCTCTACATTGGCAATGTCCAACTTTCCTAGAGCCAATCATTTGATTTGTTACTTTTTTCCAATTAATACAAGTAATGCCTCAGGTCCCTTCCCTCAAATTTTGGTAGGGCCTGTGCAAATTTAAACATTTCCTCACTAGATCTCAGGTTACTGTTGGGTTTTTTTCTCCCCATGACAAACCTACTCTACATCTGAGGTCTTGTTTATAATTCCAGCCCTCTGAAACAATATTCTGAATTGAATGTCCTTTTCAACCTTTTATTTTTCTCTCTACTGAAACTCCAAACCCAGCCTCTGAAGCTACTATTTCTACTTCTGCTATTTCTAAAGTGCAAATTCAAATCTTTTAAGTTACTATTGTCAGCCTTTCTATCCTTTTACAATTACAAGGGCTTTTACACTGCTCACTGGAATTACATTTCTAAGTGCATAATCTATTCTTCGTGTTCAAACTGATTTGGCTGTTTGGGGAGGTGATGGGCCGAGAGGTAGTAGCGCTGGACTGTTAATCCAAAGCCCCAGATAATGTTCTGGGGACCCAGGTTCAAATCCTGCCAAGGCAGATGGTGGCATTTGAATTCAATAAATATCTGGAATTAACAATCTAATGATGACCGTGAATCCATTGTCGATTGTCAGAAAAACCCATCTGGTTCCCTAATGTCCTTTAAGGAAGGAAACTGCCATCCTTACCTGGTCTGGCCTACATGTGACTCCAGACCCACAGCAATGTGGTTGACTCTTAGCTACCCTCTGGGCAATTAGGGATGGGCAATAAATACTGCCTCGCCAGTGATGCCCTCATCCCGTGAATGAATAAAAAATCTCAATCAAAACTAACGCTTTATTTGGAGTACCTGACCCTTTTCTCCCCCACCAATCTGTGCTACCAAGCTAATTATCTTTGCTTTCTTAGCTTTTTGCAAGAAATCACTTGCCAATTCTGTTAGCTGAAGCTGAAGTTAGATTTTCTAAAGCATTCAGGAATACTTACTCCATCTTTGAGAAAAATTTAGTTGTTTCTAATGTCATCTTACGCTTTTCCCCCCAAGTATGAGATACCTCGTGTCTCTCTTTTGTATCTATCCTTGAGCAATTACCATCACTCTACATCCAATCGCATGATGTCCATATCAAATCTCCTGGGATGGGGCTGGTGGTTTCATCACTGGACTGTTAATCCAGGGCCCCAGGTAACATTTGGGGGCCAAGGTTCAAATCCTCCCATGGCAGAAATGGAATTCAATCTTCCACCAACACTCGATGCCTGTGGGGAGAACAGTGCTTTATTCCATCCCCCCTCCCCACCCTATTCTGATTTAATCCCTACCCTCCCCTTTACCTTTTGGGGCACACAAGCATTGCCCCTGGGGCTTCTGCTTGTTACCAATCTCTGGTCACGTGGGTGTCTTTTCTGGTGGTGGCAAATTAATAAAGTTATTTGTACACTTGGTGTTTTTGCTGTGTCTGGAACTAGCACACACACATGGGTGCTGGTAAAAATAAATACTATTGCTGTATGACAGTAGTGTGCAGGGTTTAAGAGAAAAAAATACAACCAGGACATAACAATCTCCTCGCTTGAGAATTGACTCCAAGCTGGCAGGCTACAGCTTGTGTACTAAAACAAAAAAACAAATCAAATATCCTGGACTCTCTCTTACCTCCCCCCCCCCCCCCCCCCGCCACCCACACACACACACACCCCGCCCACCTCCAACCCCAAACTCTGTTGTGACTCCAGCAAAAGGAACCTGCCAGAAATCAAACTGCACCAGTCCACAAGCTGGGGAAAATTGTTAATGCCTTACACAATCACCAAAACTGTTACTCTTTATCACCGTTGATCAGAACAAAGCAGAGCAGTTACGAGTACAAAAACAAGGGAACCACTGTGGATACAAAGTCCAAACCGAAAGTTTAGAATGAGGCAACTTTCTCATAGTTCCTTCAGTTTCTTACTGATGCCTTGACATTGCAGCTGGTCACAGAAGCACAGAACATCTTCAGACTGGATTTCAGATTCAGGTGAGGATAGTTAGGAGTCCTGCTATTTGACAATTTCAGTTTTTTTATTCAAACTACTTTACTGAGAGATGTCGAGAGAGCTGCTTTTTGGCTCCAACACCTGATTTTTAAAGACTGAGAGAGAAAATATAGCTTCCTTGCGAATTTCCGCAGCAACTGCCCACGGCTTCTAAGTGCGAACTGATAAAGCCTCTCCTTGCTACAATCTGAAGTCCCCACCTGTTTCAAGAAGACCACCATCAGCCAAGCACCAGAGAAAATACATGCAACGTGTCTCAATGACTACTGCCCAGTGGCTCTGAGCTTCATAATTATGAAGTGCTTTGAGAAGTTAGTCGTGGCCCACATCAACTCTAGCCTCCCAGCCTGCCTCAATCCCTTGCAATTTTCCTACTGGCAAAAGAGGCCCAGAGCAGACCTAGCCCTTTCCCTAGCCCTACACTCATCCTTGGAACATTTGGACAATAAGGATAGCTATGCCAGGCTTCTACTTATTGACTACATTCTGCCTTCAATACTATAATCCCAAGCAAACTAATCTCAAAACTCTGAGACCCAGATCTCAGCTCTGCCCTCCGCAACTGGATCCCCAGCTTCCTGACCCACAGACTGCAATCAGTGAGGATGGGCAGCACCTCCTCCACAATAACCTTCAACACTGGCACCCCACAAGGATGCGTACTCAGCCCCCTACTGTACCCCCTGTACACTGATGACTGCATGGCCAAATTTCATATGAACACCATCTACAAGTTTGCTGACCATGCCACCGTTTTGGGCGGGATATCAAACAATGATGAGTCAGAACACAGGAAGGAGATACAGTGCTTGGTATCGTGGTGCAATGATAACAACCTCTCTCTCTCTCTCAGTATCAGCAAAACAAAAGATTTGATCATTTACTTCAGGAAGAAAGGAGGAGGACACATTCCCATCTACATCAACGGAGCTGAGGTCGAGAGAGTGAACAGCATTAAGTTCCTCGAAGTGACGATAACCAACAACCCAACCTGGATGTAATGGTCAAGAAGGCACCACAATGCCTCTCTTCTCCTCAGGAAGCTAAGGAAATTCAGCACGTCTGTAAGGACCCTCACCAACTTCTACAGATGCACCATAGAAAGCATTCTATGTGGATACATAATGACTTGGCACAGCAACTGCTCTACCCAGGTCCGTAAGAAATTACAGAAAATTGTAAGCACAGTCCAAACCATCACGGAAGCCAACCTCCCATCCATGGACTCCATCTACGCTTCTCATTGCCACAGCAAGGCTGCCAACATCATCAAAGACCCCTCCCATCCCGGTAATGTTCTCTTCCAACCTCTTCCATCAGGCAGAAGATACAGAAGCTTGAACACACGCACCAATAGGTTCAAGAACAGCTTCTTCCCTGCTGTTATTAGCCTGCTGAATGGACATCTCTAATTTCAAATCTAATGTTGATCTTGCTGTTGTACACCTCCTGTGCAGCCGTAACCCTGTATGCCTCACTCTGCCTAAACACCCTATGATCCACATGTCCTTGTATATTACGACCAGCCTGTACTGCTCACAAAACAAAACTTTTCAATGTACTCAGGTCCACGTGACAACAATAAATCAAATCAATACATGTACACCATTGGCCCAGAGGCTGTTGCTAGACTGAAGCAAACATCCATAGAATACCTACAGTGTGGAAGTAGGCTGTTTGGCCAATCAAGTCCATGCTGACACCCCTACCATATTCCTGTAAACCTGCATTTCCTATGGCTAATCCACCTAACGTGCACATCCTCCAACTGTGGGAGGAAACTGGAGCACCCAGTGGAAACCCATGCAGACAGGAGGAGAATGTGCAAACTCCGCACAGTCGCCTGCGGCTGGAATCGAACCTGGGTCCCTGGCACTGTAAGGCAGCAGTGCTAACTACTAAGCCACCGTGCCACCCTATATCTATTAGAATTTTCCAATTCTGAAGCACCACCACTCTTCCAGTTCAGTTTCTGGTCGATGGTACCCACCAGGAATTGATAGCAGGAAATTCAGTGATAGTGATGCCATTGAATACAAGGGGTGACAATTAGATTTGTTCTTGTTGGAGATGGTCATAGCTTGGCACATGTGTGGCATGAATGTTACTTGCTGCTATCAGCCCAAACTTGGATATTGTCCAGATCTTGTTGCATTTGAACATCGACTGCTTCAGTATCTGAGGAGTTGCAAACGGTGCTGAACATTGTTCGCCGATGATCACACATCGCCACTTCTGACCTTATGATGGAGGGAAGGTCATTGATGAAGGACGTGAAGATGGTTGGGTCTAGGACAATTCCCATGAGGAACTTCTGCAGATCTCGCAGTCCAGCCTCAGCACTGACCCTCCGACAGTGCCTGCTCCCTCGGCCCTGACCCTCCGAAAGTGCCTGCTCCCTCAAAGCCAACCCTCCGACAGTGCTGGTCTGCATCAAAACATCTGCTGGCTGCCTGCTTCTGTTTTATTTGAAAACACATCCATCTTGCTCGGTATGGGTTTGAGGGGTTATAGAGAAAAGGCAGGAAAGTCGATGTGAAAATGGCAGATCAGCTGTGGTCCTATTGAATGGCAGCTCAAGGGGCTGAATGGCCTACTCACATTTCTGTTTCTTATGTTATTGTCAGGGCAGCAAGTCGCCAGTTGGAGATTACAAAGCATGGGCGATTTCTTAAAAAAATAATTCTTTCATGGATGCTGCTTGCTAGGCCAGCATCTATGGACAGGGGCTGGAAAGCTGTTTGCTGACAGAGACTTAAGGGTGCTGGAAGAAGTCTATACAGCGATTAGTGCATTGGATCAATTCACAGTTTATTGCATTAACGTCAGTACATACATGGGGGAAGAGGGGATTGTCACTGTACAATAAATATATACGAAAAAAGGGGGGGGGGGGGGGGGGTTTGATTTTTCTAACGCGATTTGCCAGTTCAATGCGCCTCAGCAGTGTGTCACAGTCCAAACTGAAGTAACCCTTTGAATTCCATCCCTGCTGCTGACACTGGACAGGGCAGTGTCTAATTCACACTGGTCTCACAAACTGCAACATGATAATAATGACTGGATAAATTCACGTGTGGTTTCTAAATATAAAACAAAACAAAGTGACCTGGCTGAAGGGTGATTTTCAACTTCAGTCAAGACAACTTTCCAGCAGCTGCAGGAGGCCGAGAGAGAGGGAGCCTCGTCCTAACAAACGTGCCACCGTAAAAGACCATGCGCTACCCTTCCAAATATGTGGGCGCAAAAGTCTTAGGGGATGCGGCTGACAATAAATGGTTGAAAATCTACTGAGAGATTTGTTCGGTGGTGGTGGTGGTGGCAGCGGTTATAGGGGGAGATGTTTGAGATACACAAATCACCAAGATCAGGAAACCATACGTGCTCGCCAAGCAAATTCAAACCAGGTTTCACAAACAGGAATTAGGAGTTATCTCTTTCCCCTTCCACATCGTCCCCACCCCCATTTTAATTTTGTTCCTCACCCTCTCCTCGTTTTTACTGCTGCTCAGGGTGGGGGGGCTTGATCTTCGTCAGCCATTTGTCAAACAACTTGGCAGTGCTCTCACAGAAAATAAAATTAAACAGGAACGAGAAGTCCAGAAACAAAAGCCTGGCAGACAATTCTCATTGGAGCGAAGGTGGTGAAAACCAAAGATCACATAGGCTTTCCACCTTTTGGAAGGCTTTGGCAACAACTCACAACTGTGTTGATTCCAGCAACACAGAGTCAAAAGGCAGCTTGCCAGGCCGTTTCTGAAGGGAGTTAAGAGTCCACCATTAATCACAATCAGGCTCAGGACACACAGAGCAGTACTGGGTAAAACATTCCAAGGAGACACGACGGCAATGTCCAGTCATCCAAAGGCCCAAGCTTCTGCCCTGGGGATGAGGGCTCAAATCCTACCAATGTGGAAAATACATAATCCACTCTGGAATGTAATAGACCCAATCAGGAATTCAAGGACAACATCTTTTCCCAGAAAGCAGCGAGGATGCATGACTCACTCCCACAGGGAGCTATTACTGAACGTCATTGTGCATGTCGGGCACAAGGGCTAACCAACGTACTGAGGAGACAGGGAGTCAGGGGAGCACAGGTTCAACAAGCCATTAGGAAATCAAATGGTATGCTGGCCTTCATAGCAAGAGGATTATAGGATAGTAGCTGCAATTGTACAGGGGTCTTGCTGAGACCAGACCTGGGACATTGTGCACAGTTTTTGTTTGCTCTCCTTATCTGGGGAAGGATGTTCTTGCTGTGAACGTTTACCAGACTGACTCCTAGGATGACAGGACTGATATATAAGGATAGGTTGAATTGGTTCGAACTACAATCGCTGGAGTTTAGAGAATTGGATGGGGAGGATGGGAGTTCCATACAAGCCTGTAAGATGCTAACAGACCAAGACAAGGCAGATGCAGGAGGGGTGTTCCGACAGTGGGGCAAGTCCAGAGCCAAGGGCTCATATCTAAGTAAAAGGGGCAGACCATTTCGGACTGAGACGAGATGTCCTCACTCAAGAGTGGGGAACCTGTAAAATTTGCGACTAGAGAAAGCAGTCGAGGCCAGGCCATTGTATGGTTTCAAGGAGGAGTTCGATTTTGTTCGTGGGGCTAAAGGGATCATAGGGTCTGGTGGAAGGACAGGAACAGGCTATTGAGCTGGATGATCAGCCACGATTGTATTCAATGGCGCAGACTCGAAGGGCCAAATGGCCTGCAACTGCACCTGTTTTGGGTGTTTGCTGCTGTTTGAACAGAGCCTCAGTGAGATCACACCAGGAATATTGCACACAGATTTGGTTTCGCCAAATAGCATTGGACATTCAGGGGGCCTCTGGTGGTGCAGTACCTACGTCTGAACTGGGTGAACCCAGGTCTAAGTCCCACCTACTCCAGAAAGCTGTGTAATAACATCTCTGAACAGGCTGATTTGGAAAACGTCAGAGGGGATATTCTCGCATTAGGCTGACACTGAGGATGGCAGGAGTGTCCCACGAGTAGACGGTTGCTTCGACTGGGCCTGTATTCACTAGAGTTTGAAAGAACAACAGGGGGATCGGATTGAAGGATAATCGATTCCAGCAGGGCTGAACAGACTAAATGCAGGGAGGCTGTTTCCTTTGGAGGACGAGTCTAGAACTAAAGTTCACAGACTCCGGGTATGGGGCAGGACTGAGATGAGGAGACATTTCTTTTTTCAGAGGATGGAGAACCTGTGGGATTCTCAACCACAGAAGGCCATGCAGGCCAGGTCACCGAAAGATAGCAGAGAAAGATATTGAGAAATGTTTAGATTTTGAAGGGATCAAAAGGTACAGGGAGAAAGCAGGAATTTCGTGTTGTTGTAGAGATTCAACCATGATCACACTGAATGGTGGAGCAGGCTCAAAAAGGTTAGTTTCCATGTCTACAGTAAAGAGGAGGGTGTGTAGGAGTACTGCACAGTGCAGGAACTGCAGCACATGGATGGTCCCAAAGGCTTGTGTCTGACCTAGGGCTTAACACTGAAGGCTGGGCACCCAGAACTAAACTCTGCCTCACCCTTCTCTGCCCGCTTCCCTCTGTCCGACTGAAATCCTTCAGCCCTGTGATCACTCGCTACTTTACAAAAAAAAGATGAAGCACCCAGAATTGGACACAACACATAAGCTGCCCTGGCAACAAAGGGCTTCATTTATCAAGGATGTCGAAGGAATGAGAGGGGGATGGGGAGAGATGGAGCGAGTGCTGCACATCAAGATAAAAGGTCTGAACAAAGGAGGCCATTCAGCCTTCATCCCGTGTCCCGCGCCTGAAGGAACAAAACCGGGGAAAAGTGCTGCGCACTGCGCCCTACCCCAGCCACGCTGAAGGGATTTGTGTATCTCTATTCCCTCCCCATTCTCTCCCTGTCCCTGGACACACTGCACCCATTTGGGCCCTCCCAGCATCAAAAGGAAAGCATTCCAAAAGCTCGCCAGAAAGGCCCCAGGTCCCAGATTTGATATCTCTGCCCCCAGCTCATGGGAACCGGCTTGTGAGGACCCACCACCTTCTTCCCAGCCCTCCTTCCGAGAGGAACGAGGCATCGTCCAGGCCCGAATGCTGTCCAAGACCACCCTCACACCACCGTAGCCAGTAGGAGGAATAGAGAGGGTGGAGTGGCTTCCACTCGGGGAATCCTTCCGGCACACCACCTGCAGGTAAACCATTTCTCGTTCTGGCGACATGTCGTGGAGGGGTCCCACAGACGTAGCATTCAAACCGATCTCCTCTCCCTCCCCCACCCCCTCCACCGCTGAGTGACCAAGCCCGTCCTCACAGGAATTCCACTGGGCGGAGGACAATCTCCAAAGCCTGGCTATCAGAGGAACATCAGCTTCAAAACCGATGGTCACAATGACTGACAGAGCACACCCGCATCTTCCACCACCGCCCCCCAGTCCGCAACTGGCACAATGTTTCTAAGAATCCGTCTCTCATTTTTCTCTCTCTCTCCAGTGAGGCTGGGGAGGGGTGGGGGGAGGACACAAGTTTAGAGAGGGGCGCGACTACTGGTCTGGAGCGTTTGCCTCTGCTTTGTCCGTGAGCTCTCCCTGTTGGCTCGCTCGAGGGGAGGCTGTTTGCACTTCTGGATCTCCATTGCCTGTCCCTGGCCTGGAGCAGGTGAGGGTCCATGACCCAGGATCATGGTGGGTGACAGAGCCGGTTCCTCCTCCATCCCCTTCCCATGGCCTGGTGTTTTAGCACACGGCGAGGTCCAGCTCCATGCAAGGAGCTGGGGAATGGACACAGTCACTGTCTGTCTGTCCGACTCCCGTTCCCTCCATCCTTCTCCGTTACTCACACGCCCTCCCTCCCTCCCTCTCGCACTCGTCCCCTCACAACTCCTCTCCCTCTTGTCCCCTCTCACTCGTCCCCTCACAACCCCCCTCTCTCACACCTGTCCCCTTCAAACCCCCCC
>NC_063373.1:434634-454426 GCF_021869965.1 Rhincodon typus
CTGGAGGAGATGACAGAGATAGGGATGGGGCGTAGGGGCTGGAGGAGGTGACAGAGATAGGGAGGGGCGTGTAGGGGGCCGGAGGGGGTGAACATTAACTCTGCATTACTAGTCCATGCCCTGTCCAGGTCACTGTGGTTTTGAATACACTGAGGTTTTGAATACACTGATCTTTTCCTCTCCAATGAATAAAAGTCCCAGTTTCTGAAATCTATCCAAGCTCCTGTTGCTGGAACCTCTCCAAGTGCTTTCACAGCCATCCTGAAAACAGTACGAATACTTCAGGTCAGACTAAACATGCGTCAAAACAACCTCCTCTCTTCTCTGCTCTGTAATCTCAGCCTTTTCCTGTCCTCTCTACTTTATTCTTTACTCATTGACGGGATGAGGGCATGGCTGGCTGAACCAGCATTTATTGCCCATTGCTGATGGCTCAAAGGGCCTTTAAGAGTTAACCACGTTGCTGTGGGTCTAGAGTCACATGCAGGCCCTAACTAAGTAAGGACAGCAGTTTCCTTCCCTAAAGGACATTTCTGAACCAGTTGGCTTTTTCTGACAATCAACAATGGTTCCCGTGGGTTATCATTAGACTTTTAACTCCATTCGACCTTTTTTTCCATTAATTTCAAATTCCACCACGAGTCTTGGCAGGATTCAAACACGAGTCCCCAATACATTAACTGGGTCTCTAGGGATTAACAGGTCTGACGATAATACCACTCTCAGCCATCACCTCCTCTCCAATAACAAAGACTAGAATACCACACGATTGTTCCACCCATCCTGCTATCTTTAGTAACTGACATGAGCACCCTTTACAGTACTACGCTTTATTTTATATTATCCTCTCCATGTTCTTTTGACCAACATGTATCGACCCATACTTCTCCGCATTGAACTTCATCTGCATCCTTTCTGCCTACTCCAACAACATAGACTTCAATATCCTCTTGAAGTTCTACAGTATCGTTGTCACAAACTACAACACTAAGTTTTGCACCATCACCAAACTTTGAAACGATGCCCTTCACACCAAGGTCTGCATCGCTAACACATATTAGATAAAGGATCCCAGCACTGATGTGTGGGGAACTCACTCTACAAACTTTCGACTGACCAGAAAAATATCTGTAGGCCGTTATTCTCTGGCCCTGTACTGGCATGACCTCTAACTTTCCTCACAAGTCTGACATGTGGCAGTGTACAAAATGCCTTTCGCACGTCCACATACACCATTAACAACTCTTGCGCCCCATTAAATAACACCAGAAAGTCAGCTGAACATGATTTTCCCTGAAGAAATTCATGCTGGCTCTCCTTAATTAATCCCCTATTTGTCCTTGTGACTATTAATCATTGTTTTGGCCAGTTTCCCTACCAATGTTAAACTGACCAGTTTGGAGTCACTGGGCTTATCCTTACCATCTTTTTTTTTGAACAAGGCCACAATGTTCGCAAATTCTCCACTCCCCTGGCACTAAGGAAGACTGAGACATTATGGCTGGAGCCTCTGCAGTTTCCACTCTCACTTCCTTCTATATCCCTTGATGCATCTCATCCATTCCCAGTTCTTTGTCAACTTTAAATACACACAGTCTATTTAACAGTTCCTCCTCCTCAATTTGAAGCCTTCACAGTGAATGAACCTTCTCACCGTGGCCTGGGTAGCACCCTGCCTCGTATAAATCCCCTTCTTGGTCCTTAATCAGTCCCACTCCTCCTTTATATCACCTTTTCCCCTTTATATGCCTGTAACAGACTTTGGGATGTTTTTTGTGTTAGCTGCCAGTCTCTTTTCATGCTCCCTCTTTGCTTCTTATTTGTTTTTCTTTCACCTCCCTTCTGAGCCTTCTCTATTCAGCCTGGTTCACAGTTGTCAGATCGAAATCACATCGGTCATTTTTTTTTTGTTAATGCGCTCGTGGGGCGTGGGTCTCGTTGGCTCGGCCACCGTTTATCACCTGCCCCTTGAGAGGATGGAGGTTGAACTGCCTTCTTAAACCGCAGTCCATGTGCTGTAGGTGGACCCACATCGCACACTGTGGAGGGAGTTCCAGGACTTTAGCCCAGCAACCATCAGACCAGAAGAAACAGGAACAGGAGGGGGCCGCTCAGTCCCTTGAACATGTTCCACCATTCAACAGGAGCGTGGCCGATCCAGCATTCTCCGCCTCCACTTTCCTGTCTTTTCCCTGTAACCCTCAATTCCCCGACAGATCAAGAATCTCTCTCAGCCTAAAATATACACAACTCTCGGAGGCAAGCAGTTCCAAACTCTCAACCCTCAGAGAAGAAATTCCTCCTCATTCTTAGTCTTAAACTGGCTTCGCTTTATTCTCCATCTATGCCTCTCTCATCTTAAACTCTCACATCCTGTCAACATTTACCCATGTCAAGGCCCTTGAGAATCCAATATGTATCAACGGGATCACCTCTCATTCTTCTAAACTCCAGTGGGTAGAATCCCAACCTGCTCATAAGGACAATCCCTCCACACCGGGGGCCATCCTAGTGAACCTTCTCTGAAAAGTCTCCAAGAATATTATATAAACGGGGAAAGACTGCGGGACGTTACAGAACAGAATATAACGTGGGGGGAGTGTGAGGTTCCGCACTTTGGCAGGAAGGACAGAGGGGCTGAATATTATATAAACGGGGAAAGACTGTGGGAAGCTGCAGCACAGAGGGATTTGGGAAGGGACCTTGTCAATAAATCACAAAAAGCTGGTGTCCAAGTTCAGTGGGTCGGAGGGAAGGGAAATGGAGCGTCAGCCTTTACTTCAAAGGAACAGAGGGTAAAAACAGGGAGGGTTTTACTAAAACTGGTACAAGGCACTTGTCAGACCCCAGCTGGAACTCTGTGATCGGGGCCCCGTATCCAAGCAGAGACAGACTGGACATCGGGGGCAGCCCAGAGAGGGTTCACTTGGCTGATCCTGGGGGTGGAGGGACTGTCTGATGAGGGAGTGGTTGAGTCGGCTGGAGCCTGTACTTGTTGGAGTTTGAAAGAATGAGAGGCGACCCGATTGAAATGTGTAAGATCCTTAGGGAAGACCCGATAGGGGAGATGTGGAGAGGGTGTCTCCCCATTTGGGAAGGTCTAGACCATACAGTATAACCTCAGAATAAGGAGTCAACCATGTAAGACAGAGATGAGGAGTAATTTCTTCTCTGAGGGGAGTGAGTCTGTTGCTAATCCCATTACAGGGGAGGTAATGGCCTAGTGGTATCACTGCTAGACTATTAATCCAGAGACCCCGGTAATGATCTGGTTTCGAATCCCGCCATGGCTGATGGTGGAATTTGGATTCAATTAAAAATCTGGGATTAAGAGTCTAACAATCACTATGAATCCATTGCCGATTGTCGGAAAAACCCATCTGGTTCACTAATGCCCTTCAGGGAGGGAAATGTGAAATTTGCCATCTCTGCGACTCTAAGAACAGACATAGACCATTCAACCTGTGGAGTCCACTTCACTTGTCTACGACATCATGGCTGATCTTATACTCAACTCCACTGTCCCGAGTCTCCCCACAGCCCTCCACTCCCAGCCTGACCAAATGAAAAACCTTCTCCATCT
The DNA here is from genome assembly GCF_021869965.1 of Rhincodon typus. Taxonomy (NCBI): domain Eukaryota; kingdom Metazoa; phylum Chordata; class Chondrichthyes; order Orectolobiformes; family Rhincodontidae; genus Rhincodon; species Rhincodon typus. The sequence goes on from NC_063373.1 coordinate 438,218, forward strand.
CAGCCCTGAACACACCGAAATGACCCAGCTTCCACTGCAAAGAATTCCACAGTGCCACCCCCAAGAGAATAAACTCTTCCTCACCTCTGTTCCAAATGGGTGACCTTCTGAGATGACGCTCCCTCCCGGTCTAGACTCTCCCACGAGGGAAAACAACCTCTCCACATCCGCCTGACCAAACCCCCCTCGAACCCCGTTTTCAGGTCTGAATACTGGTTATAGAGCAGAGTGCACCCAGGAAATTGCTGTACCTCCCTTCTGTTCCTTTCTCTGCCCAATGCTCTCCCATTCACTCTTTCTGAAGCTGGGACATACTGCTGTTGGATCCGGGACAGGATGGGCCTATATCCATGGCAGTTGCGGAGCGATAACATGCTCACTGGCGTCCGCAGTGTATCAATAAATGGTTGGAGGTGCTGGATACTGCAAAGGCTATGGGCCCTGACTACATTCTAGCAACGGACCTGAGGATTTGTGCTTCAGAACTTGCTGCTCCCCGTTGGCCAAGCTGTTCCAGTACCGTTACAACACTCGTATCTACCCGACAATGTGGAAAATTGCCCAAGTATGTGCTGTACACAAAAAGCAGGACAAATCCACCGATTCCTGCCCCATCAGTCTCCTCTCAATCATCAGTAAAGTGATGGAAGGTGTCAGTAACAGAGTTATCAAGCAGCACCTGCTCAGAAATAACCAGCTCAGCGACACCCAGTTTGGGTTCTGCCAGGGCCACTCAGCTCCTGACCTCATTACAGCCTTGGTTCAAACACGGACAAAAGAGTTGAATTCCAGAGGTGAGGTGAGAGTGATAGCCCTTGATATCAACGTTGCATTTGACTGAGTGTGGCATCAAGGAGCCCTAGCAAAACTGAAATCAACGGATATCAGGGGGCAAATGCTCCGGTGGTTGGAGTCATACCTGACACACAGGAAGATGGTTGTGGGAGGTCAATCATCTCAGCTCCAGGACATCTCTGCAGGAATCCCTCAGGGTAGTGTCCTTAGCCCCCAAACCATCTTCAGCTGCTTCATCAACGACCTTCCCTCCATCATAAGATTAGAATTGGGGATGTTCGCCAATGATTGCACAACGTTCAGCACCATTCACGACCCCTCAGATACTGAAACAGTCCGTGTTCACATGCAACAAGATCTGGACAACACCCAGGCTCGGGGCTGACAAGTGGCAAGTAACATTCGCGCCACACAAATACCAGGCTATGACCATCTTCAACAAAAGAGACTCTAACCATCGTGCTTTGAGGTTCAAAGGCGTTACCATCACTGTATCCCCACACTATCAACACCAGAAATTCAACTGGATTCACCACATAAACACAGGGGCTACAGGAGCAGGTCAGAGGCTGGGAATCCTGCAGCAACTAACTCCCCTCCTGACTTCCCCCTGCCTCCCAAAGCCTGTCCCACCATCGACAAGGCACAAGGCAGGAGTGTGAGGGAAAAGTCCCCATTTGCTCTGGATGGGGGGCAACTCCGACAAAACTTGAGAAGTTCAACTCCATCCAGGAAAAGCAGCCCCCACTCGATTGGCACCATATCCACAAACATCCACTCCCCCACCACCGACGCTCAGTCACAGCAGTGTGTACCAGCTACAAGATGCCCTGCAGAAACTCACCGAGGTTCCTTAGACAGCACCTTCCAAACCTATAGAAGGACAAGCGGCAGCAGGTACATGGGAACACCACAAACCCACCTGCATGCTCCCCCCACTCCGAGCCAGTCCCCATCCCGACTTGGAAATATATGGGCCGATCCTTCAGTGTGGCTGGGTCCGAATCCCTGGAATTCCCTCCCTAAGGGACGTTGTGGGTCTACCCTATAGCACATGGACTGTAGCGGCTCAAGAAGGCAGTTCACCCCCACCTTCTCAAGGTGGGGAGCAACTAGGGACAGGGGTGGTAAGTGCTGGGCCCGGCCAGTGACTCCCACATCCCTCAAGTAAATAATATACTTGTGACTGGGAAATGCGTGGGGGGGGCGTAAGATCTCATAGAAATCTATAAACTTCTAACAGGACGACACAGGGTAAACACAAGAAGAATGTTCCCAATGTGGGAGTGTTGGTGGGGGGGTGGGGGTGGTGGGGAAACAGAACTCCGGGGTGACAGTCTAAGGATATGGGGTAAACCATTTCGGGCAGACCTGAGGAGAAATAGCTTCATCCAGAGAATGGCAGGGGGACAGCCTGTGGGGATTCCCTGTCAGAGAAGGCAGTCGGGCTGAAACATTGAATGTTTTCGAGAAGGAGTCGGATATAGCATTTGGGGCTGAAGGATGCAAAGGATAGGAGAAAAACGGGCAACAAGGGGCCGATTTGGATGATCAGCCATGATCCTGTTGAATGGTGGAACAGGCCCGATGGACTGAATGGCCTCCTCCCTGCTTCTATTTTCTGTTTTTATGTATCGTTCCATAAGGATAGTGACCAGTACCATACACAATACTCCAGATATAGTCTCACCAATGCCCCGTCTAACTGTCCCTACTCTTGCATACAATTCCCTTCACATTAAAATGTAACATCCCACCATCCTCCCAGCTTTCCTGGTTACCTGCTGTGCCTCCAGACCAATTTTCTTTGATTCATGCACGCGGGCACCCACGTCTTTCTGCATCTCAAAATTTCGGAATCTCTAACCAGTTATAATTATTTTTTAAATTCTGACCACCAAAAACCAGAATTTCACATCTTTCTCTCATTACTTTCCCTTTGCAAGGTCGTTGCCCACTCACACAACTTATTTTTATCTCTTCGTAGCCTCGTTACACTCTCTTCACAACTCACTTTCCTGCCTATCTTTGCGTTATCATCAAATGTAGCTATTCCTTTAATATCCAACAATATCCAAGTCATTTCTATCAATTGTAAAGAGTTGAGGTCCCAGAACCAACACACCCCCATAGCACACCACTTACGACATCCTGTCAGCCTGGAAAAGGCCCATTTATTCCTGCCCTCTGTTTCCTGTTAGCCAGCCACATTTCTATTCCCTGTCCAAGTGCTACGCCCCACACTACCAGCATTTATAATTTGCAGTAACCTTTGATGTCGTGCCATATAAACTGCCTTCTGGAAATGCAAGTACAGTACCTCTAAGGCTTCCCTTGTATCTACGGCACGTTACCTACAAACATACAAAGTAGGAGCAGAAGCAGGTTATTCCCTCCTTTCAAGCCTGCCCTGTCAGGCAGCAAGGTCACGGCCGATCCATTTCTGTTCAAAATTCCAATCGACTCCAATAAACATTCAATTCCCTGCCTTAAGAACGGATCCAGCTCTACCTTAAAAACATTCAACAACCACCCTCCCACCCCCATTCACCACCTTCCAAGACACAAAGTTCCAATGTCACACAACCCTCCAAGAATAAAACTGTCCTTGTATTTACCCTGAAAGGGATGATCCACAATTTTTAAAAGGTCCCGGACTAGAGGAAGCCTCCTTTCTGTGCCCACCTTCCAAAGACCATTCAGGATCAAACACTGGTCTGTCCTGGATACTTTCTAGCTAAGCTCTTCTAAGATGGCATTGTACACCTCTGAACCAGGTGGGACTCATACCTGGGCTCCCTGGCTCAGGGGTGAGGTTATTCAGGAGGATGTTGATCAGCTGGTAAAACTGGGCAGAGCAATGCCGGGTGAAATTTAATTCCGATAGGTGGGAGGTGCTCCATTTTGGGAGGTCAAATAAGGGAAGGACGTACACACTGAACGGTAGATTCCTAGGGAGGACTGAGGAACAAAGGGACCATGGCGTACAGGCCCATAGATCCCTGAAGATGTCAGCACAGGGTGGTGAAGAAGGCATGTGGGATGCTAGCCTTCATTAGCCAAGGCATACATTATGGGAGCAAGGAAATCTAGTTAAAACCTTATGAAATATTGGTGAGGCCGCAGATAGAATGCTGCGTGCGGTCCTGGTCGCTGCACTATCGCAAGGGTGTGACTGCACTGGAGAATGTGCGGAGGAGATTCGCCAGGATGTGCCGGATATGAAAAGTCTGTTGTGAGCAGAGACTGGATAAGGCTGGGTTAGTATTCCCTGGAGCAGAGGCGGGGAAATCTATTTGATGATGAGGGGGCAACAATAGGGTGAATCGTGGCCCAGGGTGCCTAAGTTTAAGGTGAGAAGTAAACCATTTAGAAGAGATCAGAGGAAGAAAATTTTACACCCAGAGAGTGGTAGAAATATGGTATGTGCTGCCCGAGAGGGTGGTGGAGGCGGGAACCCTCGCATCTGGACTACATTTAAAATGCTGTGGCCCAAGAGCAGGCAAATGGGATTAATGTAGTTTGGTGTTTGTTGGCCGGCATAGACATGGTGGGTCGAAAAGCATGTTTCTATGCTGTACAACTATGACTGCTTTAGAAGGGCCACTGGACTCAAAACATTAACTCTGTTTTTCTCTCATCATAGATGCTATCAAACCCGATGGGTTTCCCCAGCAGTTTCTGTTTTAGTTTCAGATTTCCAGCATCCGCAGTTCTTTGTTTTATTCCAGTCCATTCAATTTTTACTCATGAGAGAACTCACTCACACCAGGGAACCACCTTTGATGCATTTTACATCTTTCCTTAAATAAGGAGACCAAAACTGCACACAGTATACAAGACGTGATCTCACCGATGCCCCAAATAACAGAAGCTTAAATTCCTTCCTTCGATGTTCAGTTCCTCTCGTAATAAAGGATTGTATCCAATTAGTCATTACATTTGTCACTCCCTCAAGGAACTCCAACATATTGGTTAAACATGACTTCTCTTTCATAAAACTTCAATGCCTCTGCCCAATAATCGGGCACTTTTCTGAGTCCCCCTGCTGTAAGGAACACCTGTATCTTTAATAATAGTTTCTGACATCTTCCTTATGACTGTGATTAAAGGGTATTGGGGGGGGGGGGGGGGGTGGAGAAAGAAAGCAGGGAACTAGGGACTGAGGACATGATCAAGCATAATGTGACTGAATGCAACAGCGAGCTCGATGGGTTGAATGGCCTCCTCCTGCTCCTATCTTCTATGTTTCCAGGACAGATGTTAAGCCAACTGGCCTGTGCTTTCCAGTTTTCTGCCTCCCTCCTTACTTTGTGTGAATAAAAAGATTTATGTCCACTATTTTGCAATACAATGGGGCTTTCCTTGAGTCTACAGGAGTTTGGAAAATTGCAATCGATGCACAAACTGCCGCACTAGAAACTTCTGTTAAAAGACCCTCACCGCTCCCCCAACAAGCTCAAACAGTTTCATTCCACCTGCCCAACCAGAAATCCCGGCTTCACTTGAAATCCCTGCATGAGCATTTTCGACTTTGACATTCCAGGCAGCGCAGCCCATTTCATTCGTGCCTGATCTCCCGTTTTGCCCCACCCCTAGGTGTCCCAGCTGACAACCTGCAGGCCCACCTGAGGGAACGACGCACGACGAGTGGGAGCAAGCCACTCAGCATCATCTCCACCCGTGCCCAGACCACCACTCCACCCTCCGTACCCCCGCCCCCGTCCCACAGGCCAGGCTCTGCTTCGCCCAGATGGCCCGGGCGCCGTCCCTATCAAGGGGCTGACGCTCAGGCACCCTCCCCTCGCGAGGAAGGGGTCAGGGGGAGGGGTTGTCTCCCACGGTGCCTGTGCCCGTACGTATGGGAGGACTGCAAAGCTGCCCCCCACCCCCCAAACCCAAGATACTCACATGGAGCAGCAGGAGGTGCTCTGTTGTCTGTCCCTTGAGGGCAGGTTGGCTTGCCCACACTCCAGGTCTTTGTTGCTGGGCAGGAGGCAGGGTTCCACTTATACTGTCACAAAAGGCATTGGGATGTGCCAGGCCGCCCTCATGCACTGGGTGGATGGCTTGCTGGAGGGGGGGGGGGGGAGGTGTGGGGGGCACCTCTGATGCCCCTGTTGCTAATGGCTGCTCATGCAAACCCAAATAAAAGCAACAAAAAGGGGGCAGGCACATGCATCAATGAACAAACAGGCAGATGAATACAGAGCACGCATCACAGCACCCTCTCCCTTCCACAGGGCTCAGTGCTCCTCTTTTTTCTTGGCAAACCCGGACAATGCAAACCCCAGGCGTCAAATTGCAACAAGGGGCCTGCAAGCAGACAGGTTCAGCAGCCCAAGGCCCGCCCCTCACACCCGCCGCCATTGGTTGGAGGACCGAGCCGGGCCAGCTGGTCCTCCCGGTGACGTCGGCACACCCCATCGGTTGTCACAGACGTCGGTCACAAAGGTGCCCGCCCACAGCGGCGGCGCCACCTCCCACCATTGGCTGGAGGTGCGACTGCGGCGGCTGGCTCCACCCAGTCAGGCTCCGGTTTCTAAATGGTCAGGCCGCACGTCGATCAGAAGGAGACCCGCCCACAAGTGCGAAGTGTCCTTACGCCAATGGCGGAGGGCGGACGGCTGCCAATTCCCATTGGTCAGGCCCCGACGTCATTCGGGGAATAGTTCCCAGCCACAACAGCGCCTCACGATCCACCATTGGTCCAGAAGACACAAGGCCGGTGACGCAGGGTCTCCAAATGGACAGACGGCACGTCAATCAAACCATTGACCCACCCCCCCACCCAAGCGTAGAAACGAACAACCAACCACAGGGACAGCCCGCCCCTGTGAACCAATGATTGGAGCGTCCGCACGGCAGATCCGGGCAAACGAGTGGCCGGCGCGGGATGCCATTCAACCACCAGTCCAATCGGAAACGACACCGCCTTCGAGCGGCGCCATACCACTGGTGGGGCGAACATCCGTGTCGTGCCTCGGACGTAGAGTGGGCGGAAGACGAGTCCGTCAATGAGCGGTTACAGTTCCCATCAATCACGCAGTCCCCGCCCAGCTCACGCCGTACCTTCCGCCATTGGTGGGGTGTCGAATGACATCACGACCATTCAGCTGACGGTTCTGCCTGCCTATTGGTCACACACACTGTCCAACACAAAATGGCCACGCCCGTCAGTGTGGTAGGCCACGCCCCATGCCACGTGCCTTCTATCATTGGATGGAGGAGCGCGCCAATGAACGCCGAGGATGGGGCCGTCAACAGCGCGAAGTGACGTCAACGCGCTAACGGTCGAAGCGGTGGCGGAAGGGGGAGGGGAGAGGCGTCCTCTACTAAAAACGTTGGAACGGTGGTGATACACACCCCGGTCTTCACTCTCCACCGGGAAGAGGGAATACAGAGACCGCTGACAGAAGGAGGGGAAATAAAAGGAAAATAAATGATCAAGGTATAAGTGGGATTAGGTGGCGTGGGAGCGGCGGTGTGCCAGTGCGCATGCGTTCATCCTTCAGGGGGCAGGACGCGATTGATCATCCACATTAGTGCGCAGGCGCGATGCCTCCATTGTTATTGGGGAAGGGTCACATGATCCTCCTCCTCCCCCCTCACTCTCAACATTGCAGCCTCTAGGGGAGGGTTATAGTACCCTCACTCCCAACGTTGCAGTGTCTGAGGGAGGGTCACAGTGTCCCCACTCCCATCTCTGTGAGAGGGTTACAGTGCTCCTATTCCCATTACAAACAAGTTACTCAACCTCATTGTAAGTTCTGTTTACACTGCTTTTCTGTTCAAGCATTGGGGGAGCAGCAATTAATTACCATGGCATGTGTGTATGTGTGAGACTGTGTGTGTGTGTGTGTGTGTGGATAGAATGAGATTTGTGTAGCTGCAGATTGCAAACCGATCAATAATCAATGCCAGAATTCATGAGCTTGACAGCAAATCTGTGACTGGCTTCTGGTCAGGCAAGCAGTTTGTGCATTTACAACCCAATTCCATTAAGCAGCTAAACTGGGGGCTTTTCGTACTTTGACTAAATTGTTATCTTTTTGATGCCCCTAGGAATATCAAGTGGAGCCCCATCTATCCAAAACTTTGCCAAGTGAGTTATGAGAAAAACAAAGTTTCATCCCACTTACTGGCGCCATCCATTGCCAAGACTCAAGCCCACAGATATTACAACTGTATCTCAATTCCACGGGGTATTATGAATCTGACTTCTTACAGTTTATTTATTGTAGACCATGGAGAAAACTCACTTAGTTATTTCTAAGTCTACAGACAAGAACTTCTCACGAGTGTGAGCGCTTAAACCTTAGCTCTAAAAACCTGCAGATTTATTACTGTCCCCTCCCAGTTTGGAAATTTCTCAAACTGAACTCTCCTGCTGAGGTAGTAGGAACTGCCGATGCTGGAGAATCTGAGATAACAAGATGTTATCTTCTTCCAGGGTCCAGACCCAAAATGTCAGCTTTCCTGCTCCTCTGATGCTGCTTGGCCAGCTGTGTTCATCCAGCTCTACACCTTGTTATCTCCTGAGGTAACTGAACTACTCCTTAGCTCCTGTTCGGAGAGTAATTAAACTTACTTCTAAACCAAATCCCAGTGTCTTCTTGAATGCACTAAAAACAGAGGTAATAGCTTGCGTGTCTCTACCTGTCATAAAGCCAACAGTGAAAACATCATTCTGTTAAGATCACAGAGCTCCATAGCCGCGTGTTTTGATGGATTTAGTCACTGACTTTTAGTTTTGAGAAAACTGTTCACAGGAGTAATTAACACTCCATCTGCCTCTGCTTTGAAATTCAAATTACAAAACAGATGTTAATACATAAATTATACACCTTTCATCACATGAGTGACTCATAAACTTCCACTGGCAGGTCATTTAAGCATTACGAAAACTGAAATATTTTTATTGGCAATGATTACATGAAAGTGTGGTTAAATTTTGCCAGGATGTGCCATATGTACCAACTAGTGAGGAAGCTCACATCAGTCAGTTAAACCTACGTGTTTAATTCCAATACACAGTTTCAAAGAACTGTTTTCAGAGTCTTTGTAGTTTGTGTAGGACACCTCCCTAAGTGAACTTTTAATGATTATAGATATTTCAACACGTTTTCCTGAGGCAGTGCCTTTGGTGAAAATTATGGCATCAGTGGTAGCAGAGAAGTAGGTTTAATGTTCTACAAGATATGGATTACCCAAAGAAATACTGTAAGATCACAGTGCAAATTTTACACCACAAATATGCAAAGAAATAATGACTAGTTTAACAGTAAAACAATTCATGTCTTCAGCTGATCATCCAGAAGTTCAAGGAGCATTGGAAAGATGGCATCAATCTTTGAAGACTATAATAAGGGCTCATTCTGAAGAATAAGCTGATGGTTGGAATCAAGAAATTCCCTTGTTACTGTTTCTCATTGAGGATGCTTCTAATGAGTCCACAGAATTCTGTCCGTTTGAACTGGAAGGCAGACGTGAAAGAACTACTTAATAAAAATAGAAGTCTTAAACCAAAGTTCAGAGACTACAACTTATGACCCATGTGTCAAGTTACAAAGACAAACTAACCCAAGGATGTTTGTTAGTTAGCCAAAAGGCATGTTCCTGAGATGCAGGCATTGCTGCTGGGCCAGCATTTATTGCCCATTCCTACTTGCCCAGCAAGCAATTAAGAGTTAAGCTTGCCGTTGGTGTGGAGTCATGGGTAGGATAGACCAGGTAAGGATAGCAAATTTCCTTCCCTAAAGGATCTTAGTGAACCACATGGATTTTTTTTTTTTGCAACAATCACACAGTAGTTAAATAGTCACCATTAGGCTAGATTTAATTGCAAATTTTGTTGAATTTGTCATGGTGGGATTTGAAACCACGTAGGCTAGTACTGTCCCTTTAAGAAGGATTTGGGTTTTTTGTGCTGTTTCTGTTGCAGAGAGGTGTTGCCATGGTGGTGATGGAATATGTGCTTCAGTAGCAGTGGGTAAAGGGCTTTGAGTTTCCTCAGTGTTTGTTTTTTTAGAAAAGAAGCATGAGTGGGTGAGTCAGGCTCACACAGACCCAGGTCACAGACAGAAGTTGCTGGAAAAGCTCAGCAGGTTTGGCAGCATCTGTCAAGAAAAATCAGAGTTAACGTTGTGGGTCCAGTGACCCTTCTTCAGAGCATGGTTTTAATATTGCTTTTAGTTGAGGTTTGGAGTTGGCTGTTGAAACTGATAGATACAGCTCTCTTTTTCTCTCTGCTACAGCTTTTTGCTTGAGTTCTGTCACAGCTGCTAGATTTTTTTTGGGGTGTTCCTTTCTCCTGGAGTGGAAGGAACAGCACATGAGGAAAATTCTGAATTTGCCTTTGCCGAGGGTGTGTTTATGGGATGTTGCTATATGGGAACAGTTGATGAACTTGTAATTAAATGTATTATTTTATAAAATATTTCAATAGAGTTATAGTGATGTCAATTTTTTTCTTTACATTTTAGCTGTAAGAATAAAGTGTACTAGGCTTAAAGCTTAATAGTGCACCACTCAAATCACATCTGGAGCACCGTGCTTTACACTTGCCTGTAAACAAAATAACAAGCCAGGATCTAGGCAATCTCCTTGATTTATTTTGAGGGGGTCTGGTCTGGTGCAGAACAATATATCTAGAACATTAAGGTAGCGTTCTGGATTATTAATCCAGTGTTATTAGCACTGCACCCACCCCCAATAATCCTCAATGATGAGGAGTTGAACAGAGATAATGGCCAGAGTTCGAAATGTTGTCGATAGAGAGATGGTGTCAGCATTGATAGCTCTCTCTAGGGAACCATTTAAAGTGAGATTCTCTGGACCCTTATTAATCTAACAAAACGCCACGATGTTAAATATGTCATGGCTACTCTAGACAATAGGGAAATCTGCAAGTGGATTCCATGAATTAAAACATTAGAGTGATGTCAGAATGAATCAGAAATTGAGAGTTCCAATGTCCCCCAGTAATCAGCGTGGATAAATTTGTCAGATTGAATATTATGTTAGCTCACCAAAGACGATCCAAGTAGCTTACAAAGATAATTATGGACCCAGGAATTGATTTATGTAAATGGGTCAACAGAAATATCTGGCTATACATGATCTTAATGTGAGGTATGCATTATGCAGAAACCAACATCCTTACAGACTCAGCCCAGAGAATTTAGCCAAAGTGAGGAAAGAGATCAATGTCTTGATGCCTGCTGGCATTGTGGAACTGAGTTACAGTAGCTATGTAATGTCACGCTGTTTGGGATGAAAAATGCACCAACATCTCATCAATATCATGCAACAAGACCATCAAAGGATTATACAAAAATATATACTTTTAACCCTCAACACCACAAACAGCAAGATCTCCAGCACCGAGCCCTGTGGAACCCCACTGGAAGCAGATTCCCAGTCACACCTCTCCACCATTACCCTCTATTTCCTGCCTGTCAGCCAATTTTGGACCTGATGTTCCATTTGGTCTGAAGTTCTGCACTGTTGTGGCACTTTGGAAGGCTTGTCTTTGAAAAGGCAATATATTTAGATGGACAAAAGAAGGCTAGAATGCCTTGGACGGCTTGAAGGCTGTACTGACTATCGCATCAGTTTTAGCAGCGCTGAATTTTGCTAAGCCGTTTAAATTGCCAATGTTGGCAGCAACTTCAGTATTGATGTAGCGTTATTGCAGAAAATGAGGTGGTGATTGAATCCTGCAGAGACTGTTAAACATATGGATTATCCTTTTCTCTCTATTCTTGAAAAAATTCTATTGCAAAACGTTTTCACTGAAGTTTACTTCTACAACCATACAATTTAAAGATCATTCACACAGCAGGCAGAGAAAATATCTTTTTTCTTAAATCACTCTTGGGATATGGACATCATTGCCTGGGCCCAGCATTTATTGCCTGTCCCTACTTGCCCTTGAGAAGGTGCGGGTGAGCTGCCTTCTTGAATCACTGCAGTCCTGTGTGCTGTAGGTAGACCCACAATGCCCTAAGGGAGGGAATTCCAGAATTTTGACCAAGCGACACTGAAGAAACGGCAATATATTTTCAAGTCAGGATGGTAAGTGGCTTGGAGGGGAATTTGCAGGAGGTGGTATTCCCATGTATCTGCTGTCCTTGTCCTTCTAGATGGAAGTGAGCAAGGGTTTAGAAGGTGCTGTCTGAGGATCTTCACAGAAATTCACCCATACATCAAGTAGATGTACACACTGCTGAGACTGAGCGTCGGTGGTGGGGGGAGTGGGTATTTGTAGACATGGTGCCAATCAAACAGGAGCTGCTTTGTCCTGGATGGTGTCGAACTTCTCGAGAGTTGTTGGATGTGCACCCATCCAGGCCAAGCGGGGAATATTCCATCATACTCTGTGCCTGAAAGATGAGCTTTAGGGAGTCGGGAGGAGTTACTAGCAGTATTCCAAGCCTCTGACCTGCTCTCGTAGCCACTATGTTTATGTGGCGATTCCAGTTCAGTTTCAGGTAAATGGTAACACCAGGATGTTGATAATCGGGGGGATTCAGCGATGGTGTCACCATTGAATGTCAAGGATGGTAGTTAGATCTTCTTTTAATGGAGATGGGCATAGTCTAGCATTTGTGTGGAGAAATGTTACTTGAAATGCTACTTGCCACTTGTCAGCTCAAGCCTGGATATTGTCCAGATCTTGTTGCACGTGAACATGGACTGCTCCAGTATCTGAGGAGTCACAAATAGTGCAGAACATTGTGCAACCATTGGTGAACGTCCCCACTTCTGACGTTATGATGGAGGGAAGGTCATTGATTAAGCAGCTGGAGATGGTTGGGGCTGAGGACGCTACCCTGAGGAACTCCTGCAGAGATGTGCTGGAGCTGAGAAGACTGAACACCAACAACCACAAGCACTGAAATCCCCCCACCCAGAGTATATTTTTGTGCCATTGCCACTCTCACTGTTTCCTCCAAGTGTTGTTCAACATGAAGGGGTACCGAAACATCAGCTGAGGGAGGACAGCATGTAGTAATCAGCAGGAGGTTTCCTTCCCTGTGTGTAACCTGAAGCCATGAGACGTCTGGTCTGAAGTCAACATTGAGGACTCCCAGGACGACTCCCTCCCAACTGTATACCACTGTGCCACCACCCCTGCCCGGTCCGCCCTGGCATTGAGACAGGACATACCCAGGGATGGTGACAGTGGTGTCTGAGACATTGTCCGTAAAGTATGATTCCGTGAGTATGATTATGCCAGGCTGTTGCTTGACTAGTCTGTGAGAGAGCTCTCCCAATTTCGGTACTAGCCACCGGATGTTAGTGAGGACTTTGCAGAGTCAACAGGGCTGTTGCTGCCATTGTATTTTTGGGTGCCTATGTTGATGCCAGGTGGTCCATCTGGTTTCATTTCTTTGTTGAGACTTTGTAGTGATTGGTACAACTGAGTGGCTTGCTAAGCCATTACAGAGGGTAGCTGAGAGTCAACATCATTGCTATGGGTGTGGAGTCACATGTAGGCCAGACCAGGTGAGGATGGCAGATTTCCTTCCCTGAAGGACATTAGAGAGCCAGATGGGTTTTTCTGACAATTGACAATGGGTTCGTGGTCATCAGCAAATTCTTAATTCCAGATTTTTATTTATTGAATTCAAATTCTACCATCTGCCATGGTGCAATTCGAACCGGGGTCCCCAGGACATTAACTGAGTTTCTGGATTAATAGTCCAGCGATAATACCACTATGCCATCACCTCCCTGCATATGCTTTATTAAGAACCAAATCTGGAGGTAAATGAATGCTGTGATCACAATTGACTTATGTAGAATTTGCCATGGAAGGCCCTTGTGTATTGAACGTGAATATCATGTCACCATTAATACGAAATTTGTATAATTTACGTAGATCTAGTGATGAAGAAATTGTAATAAGGAAAATTAAAAGGCAACATAAAGGTACCTCTTCCTTTTTTTCTGCAGAAAGGTGTGTTGAAGCTATATTGAAACAATATTGTTAGTGTTTGAGAATGTGGGTCCAAAAACTTTGGGGTGATGTAGAGTTTTTAGTTCAATTTGTGTTCCTATATTGTGTATTAGGATGGGGAGACATAGTTACAGTTTCGTTTCTATGTTCTGAGTGTGGTGCAAGGTGTCTGCAAATTTGTTTGTTTGTATGTTTTTTAATGTGGTAGCTAAACACCTTGAGGTGAACAGTTTAGTGTCTTTGGAACAAAAAAAGAGCAGTCAAGAAAAAGCAATGTTGTTACCTCACATCAAGAGTCCAGTAACACAAAGTTTAAAAAAAATTCTGAAGCAGTCAGGCGGTGCACATTTCAGTCAGAGAAGAAATGCTAACTGTTTGACAGTCTACAAAACAATCTCAACTGAAAAGAAGTCTGAAGTTGTTTGAAGGAAACTCCAGAAGATGAAAGCTGTGGAAGATGAATTTAAGGAATCCCAGCCTCAGTAAAGTAGAGCTGTGTTATTGGTTAGTTTAAGGATCTCAGGAAGAGACATAAGCTAATGATAATAGTATTGAGTAACTGAAGCAATTTGCCAAAAGGAATCTCGATGCAGCATTGCAAACTGAATAAGTTCCCGTTAAAAGGGGATATAGGATGATTGTTCCCAGAGGCTGAGTATCTTTGAGATTGTTGCTGAGGATAGAAGTGTCAAATCTTTATTTATGATCATTGTAATAACACTATTTCAGGTAAAACCTGTACTCTGTATAAACAGCATATTGTCTTGTAGGACCTGGCAGAAATTCCTAAAACCAAATGGAATGAGGGTACAGCTGATGACTATATGCTAGTTCAGGGACAATTGGTGAGTACTTTATCCTTTGTGTTTCAAAACTGCCCAGGACCTCCGGTATCTCCTTCTCCTGTTCCCACTCACCAGGCCTTGTCATCAATTGGGCTGCTTTTACCAACAGCCAAGTTATTTTACCCACTGATGGTCCTCATTAGCAGCTTTCTTTTCTCCCAGGCTCGCCATTATACATTCCTTCATCTGCCCAACAACTGCTCTTCTCTCTCTCTATCTCTCTCGCTCTCTTTCCACCTCCCGCCCCCCCAATACCCTGCAAGCTCTCGCTCTCTTTTTCGACCCCCCCCCCCCCCCCCCCCCGTGCTCTCTCTCTTTGGGCTCCATCCCCACCTTTTGTTTACTCCCCCATCACCATTTTCAACATATATACCACCTTTGCCATTCAGTGCTGAAGAAGGGTCACTGTTGACTGTGCTTTCTCTCCACCGATGCTGCCACACTGCTGAGTCTTTCTGGCTATTTCTGCTTTTGTTTAAGATTTCCAGCCTCCATAGTTCTTTGTTTACTGGCATATATATAGTAACGACTTGGAGTGAGCTGATAATTGTGCCCCACTGTTGTGTAAGCTGCCACAGATTGTATAAAACCCCAGTCAGACCCCAAATGACTCATTTGCCTGGCCTACTGCTACTCAAGACAAAAGCAATTCACACCAGGTTTTGTTAGGAACAGAAAAATAAATAATACTATCCCTCACTTAATCTTGAACAAGAGCATGAGCTGAAAGGATTCTCAATCTACCACTATGCAACTTAAACAATACCCCTTCCAAAGCCCCAGATACACACAGACATCCACACTCAATCATGATTAAGACAAGAAAAAAGACACACGGTTTAACACATACACTGTGGGTGTTAAAATATTGAGAGGTCAAACAAGATCCTGAAGATCAGAGGCCAGCACTACAAACTAAAGAGTTAATTTCTCTGAGTCCTTGTGATTTTTTTTGCAATGATGATGTGCAGTTGCCTTGTAGGGTGACAACCAATTTTTGATTCAATGGTTGGTGAGATGAACTTCAGTCTTGCTCATTTTGTGATTCGTTCTTTTAAGGTTTTTTTTGTCTTTTTTTTTCTCCACGCAGGGAGAGAGAAGAGGAGGAGAGAGATAGATGCTTTCTGTCTACAGGTTCTTAAGGTTTCTTCTCATCTGCTGTTCTTGAAACATACAGCATTTTAACATCTTGTAGTTCAGCCTAACCAGAGGGCTGTTGTCAGGTGGAATTTCCTGAACTCAAAAGACCATCAGTGATACTCAGTCTCTGAATTCTCCCTGTTACTGCTTCAAACAGCAACACTGTCGATACTTTTCCATCAAACTTTTCAGACATGTTGTCAGACTCCTCTGGAACAGGTAGAACTTCAACCCAGGCCTTCCAGCTCAGAGGTAGGGACACAACTGCACCAAAAGAGCCCAAAATTAAATTGTATTGCCTGCTTGGCAATATTACGAGACAACAAGGTGCGAGGCTGGATGAACACAGCAGGCCAAGCAGCATCATAGGAGCAGAGAGGCTGACGTTTCGGGCCTAGACCCTTCATCAGAAAAGGGGGAGGGGAAGGGGGTTTTGAAATAAATAGGGAGAGAGTGGGAGGC
>NC_063373.1:459426-490736 GCF_021869965.1 Rhincodon typus
TCTGATGAAGGGTCTAGGCCCGAAACGTCAGCCTCTCTGCTCCTATGATGCTGCTTGGCCTGCTGTGTTCATCCAGCCTTGCACCTTGTTGTCTCGGATTCTCCAGCATCTGCAGTTCCTACTATCTCTGGCAATATTACAACTTGATTTCAAAGTGCAAAATACTCCTCTTTATTCCAGATGTATCAGTCCAACTTGCAAGTTGTTGTCCCAAAAAAGAAAAGATCCCATCTATTACAATATGCATTTTTTATTCATTTTGGGGACCGAGGCATTGCTGCCTGGGCCAAAATTTATTGCCTGACCTTAGTTGACCCTTAAAAAGTGGAGGTGAACTACCTTCTTGAGATGCTGCAATCCATTTTGTGTTAGGGAGGGAATTCCAAGATTTTGATCCAGTGACACTAAATGAACAGCGATACCGTATATTTCTAAGTCAGGATGGTGAGTGGCTTGGAGGGTTGGTGTTCCCATGTATGGGCTGCCCTTGTCCTTCAAGACGGAAGTGGCCTTGGGGTTTGGAAAGTGCTGCGTGAGGATCTTTGGTGAGTTTCTGCAGTGCATCTTGTAGATGGTACACACTGCTGTTACTGAGCGTCGGTGGTGGAGGGAGCGGGTGTTTGTGAATGTGGTGCCAATCAAGCGAGCTGCTTTGTCCTAAATATTGTCAAGCTTCTCGAGTATTGTTGGAGCTGCCCCTATCCACACAAGTGGGGAGTATTCCCTCCCCCTCCTGCCTTGTGCCTTGTCGATGGTGGTACAGGCTTTGCGGAGTCAGGAGGTGAGTTACTCTCTGCAGGATTCCCAGCCTCTGACCTGCTGCTGTAGCCACTTTGTTTATGTGGCTGGGTCTGCGTCAGTTTGTGGTCAGTGGTAACCCCCAGGATGTTGAGAGTGGAGGGGGGGGGGGGGGGCGGTGGTGGGATTCAGTGATGATAACACCATTGAATGTCATGGAGGTGAGGGTTAGATTCTCTCTGAATGGTAAGCCCCAGGATGTCGATTGTTGGGGGGATCCCATTTACCCTCCTGACTTGATCCATGTCAATGGTGGGACATGCTTTGGGGAGTTAGGAGGATGGTAATATTGAATGTGAAGAGACAGTGTTGTTGAAGATGGTCAATGCGTGAGATTTGTGCAGTGACAATGTTACTTGCTACTTCTCACCCCACGTCTGGATATTGTCCAGATCTTGTTGCATTTGAACACGGACTGCTTCGGTATCTGAGGGGTCGTGAATGGTGCTGAACATTGTGCAATCATCGGCGAACATCCCCACTTCTGACCTTATGATGGAGGGAAGGTCATTGATGAAGCTGCTGATGATGGTTGGGCCTAGGACATTACCCTGAGGAACTCCTGCAGAGATGTCCTGGAGCTGAGGTGACTGATCTCCAACAACCACAGCCATCTTCCTATGTGTCAGGTATGACTCCAACCAGCGGAGGGTTTGCCCCCGATTCCATTTTTGCTGGGGCTCCTTGATGCTCCACATGGTTGAATACAGCCTTGATATTGAGGGCTGTCACTCTCGCCTCATGTGTAGAATTCAGCGCTTTTGTCCATGTTTGAACTAAAGTCAGGAGCTGAGTGGCCCTGTTGGAACCCAAACTGGGTGTCACTGAGCAGGTTATTGCTGAGAAGGTGCTGCTTCATAGCACTGTTACTGACACCTTCCATCACTTTCCTGACAATCAAGAATAGACTGATGGGGCGGTAATTGGCCAGGTTGGATTTGTCCTGCTTTTTTGTGTACAGGACACAACCTGGATGATTTTCCACATTGTCAGGTAGACATCAGTGTTGTAACTGTACTGGAATACCTTGGCTAGGGGAGCAGCAAGTTCTGGAACACAAGTCTTCAGTTCCTTTGCCAGAATATTGTCAGGGCCCATAGCCTTTGCAGTATCCAGTGCCTCCAACTGTTTCTTGATATCATGTGGAGTGAATCCAATTGGCTGAAGACTGGTATCTGTAATGCTGGGGTCCACTGGAGGAGGCCGAGATGGATCATCCACTCGGCACTTCTGGCTGAAGATTGCGGCAAAAGGTTTTGCCTTATCTTTTGCACTGACATTCTGGCTTGTCCATCCCTGAGGAGGAGGATATTTGTGGAGCTTCCTCCTCCAGTGAGTTGTTTAATTTCCAACACCATTCCTAGCTGGATGTGGCTGGACTGCAGAGCTTAGATCTATGTACCACTTGGCACTTTGAGCTAAGCTCTGGAGTCCTGCCACATCCAGTCAGGGATGTATCATTTGGCCCTTAGGCAGCAGTTTGGCAACAGATTTGTGAGACAAGTCAGAGCTCATGGAGTAAAAGGGACAGTAGCAACATGAATATAAACTTGCCTGAGGGATAGGAAACAACATGCAGTAGTCAATGGGTCATTTCTGGACTGGATGGAAGGTTTGAAGAGATCCCCAGTTGTTGGGACCATTGCTTTTCCTGATATATTATTGATCTATACCCTGGTGGGGACAATTTTGAAGATTGGAGATGACCCAAAGCATTGTGAATTGTTGAGGAAAACAGTGTAGTTCAAAAGGACATCAGTGAGTTGGTGGAATGGGCAAACAGGTGGCAGATGAAGTTCAATGCAGAGAATGGTGAGATGATACATTTTGGTCAAAAAACAGGACAAAGTAAAGACTAAAGGAGATGACAGCTGTTAATAAAGCATTCAGTAACCTTGGCTTTATTATTAGAGGAATAGAACTCAACAGCAAGGCTATGGTGAAGCTGAACAGGACACTGGTTAGACTTCAACTGGAGGACTGTGGACCATACTTCAGAAAGGATAGAAACAGCTGGAGAGATTGCAGAAGAAGGTTTTGAGAATTATACAAAGAGGAAGCATGAGAAAATGTAAGCGCATAAAATAGGCATTTCATAAGTAAATTAGGGGCAAGGGGATAAGCAGAGAACAGAGTGTGGCCCATGATGGACTTTATTGGATGGAGCCAAAAGATATACATAAAGTTTTAAATGAGTATTCATGATAGGGGAGAAATGGGTGAGGGAGGGGGTGAAATCTGATAGAAACCTATAAAATTCTAACAAGACTAAACAGGGTCAATGCAGAAGGACGTTCCCGATGACTGGGGCGGTTGGAGGTGGGGGGATCTGGGGGTCCGGAACCAGGGGTGACAGTCTAAAGGAGACTGGTGTAGGACTGAGATGAGGAGAAATGGCTTCACCCAGAGAGTGGGGGAGCCTGTGGGATTCTCTGTCACAGAAAGCGTTCGGGGCCGAAGCAACGAGGAAGGAGTTAGATAACAGTTCTTAGGGTTAAAGGGAAAGGGGGGAACAGGGGACAGAGTTAAATGATCAGCCATGATCCTGTTGAATAGCAGAGCAGGCTTGAGGGGCTGAAAGGGCCTTCTGCTGCTACATTTTTAATGGGGTTTTTTTTTAAATGTTTCTTTTAATGATGCACATATGGAAATCTGGGAAGAGTGAACAATCGAGGGGAAGGAGGCATTAGCCTGATGGGTCAGTTCACCTTTGTGGGGATTTTAAACAAACAGCGAACTGTTTTTCGCAGCTGGATAAATACCCAATCCCTTGCACAGAGGTTTGTATATGCAAAGCAGGCAGGGGGTGCTGTCCCTCATGAAGGTGGATAACAGCCACACTTACTTGCAATTGCATTTGGACCAATATTCCAAGAAGTATACTACAATTAATACCCAAAAGGGTTTGTACCAATACACGAGACCGCCATTTGGCATATCACCCGCATGTTCAATTTTTCAGCAGATGATGGTAAACATTTTGCAAGGTCTACCTTAGGTTGCCCTTTTCCTAGACAATAATGAGCACTTCGAGAACTTGGATATAGCCCTAAGCCATTTTTCCAAGGCCAGTGTACACTGAAAAAGGGAAAAGTGTGTGTTCCAGGCCTCCCAAGTGGCTTACTTAGTCTCCAGGGTCGATAAGATTAGGTTACACCCATTGGAAAAGATGCTCTGTCTCCCACGTCTGTTCAGGAGCGTAGGTTATTTCTGGGTCTGGTAAATGATTACGGATGGCTCATACACAAACTGGCATCCAGCCTGGCACCACTGCGTCATCTCCTAAAAACAGGTCAGCCTTGGAAATGGTCTCATAGACAGGCCTAGACAACCATCATCCTCTAGTGTGTTGGAACACTATGATCCCGAGAATATCTGGTATTGATGTGCAATGCCTCCCCTGTAGGGCATCGGGGTGGTATTAGCTCATGGGCATTCCTCTCCAGTGGGCCACCTAATAGCTAGTGCGGAGGTAAATATGGCCAAATAGAAGAAGAAGGATTGGTGGTCATATTTGGAGTGAGAAAGTTCCACTCATAGCTTTATGGGTGAAAATTCATGACAATCACGGACCACAGAGTCCTACCTCATCTGCTTAAAAATCATAAGGCAATGCCACCCATAGCTTCAGGCCACATTTAGCAGTGGGCTCCAATATCAGTTGAACACCAGCTGGGACAGTTAGCAGATTTACCACTCGACATTGAATTTTCTGCACACATTACCAGTCACAGCTGATAATTATCAGACTTTGGACACAGAAGAATCCTGTCCTATCCAAACTGAAACAATTGAAACCTTTTTGGACCTGGAGAGACCAGCTTACAGTAGAGGGCAGCACATTGTTATGGGAAGCAAGAGCGACTGTCCCGATTAAAGAATGCTGACAAATACTGGCTGAACTCCACCTGGTCTATTCAGGGGTCTCCCTGAATAGGAAATGAAGATATTGGCAAGATGTTATGCTGGGTGGCCAGTCTTGGACACAGACATGGCCGCATTGGTGGGGACAGTGCCCAGAAAGTCAACAGGGACAAAAATTACCACAAGCAGCACTCCCACGTTTCTGGGAATGGCTGGGTAAACCCTGGACTCGGTTACACATCGACTATGTGGTCCTTTCGTGGGTTCAATGTTTTTAGTCATTGCAGACACACATTGACAGTGGTCAGACGCACATAGAGTCCATTTGTCAAACGCTGGAGCGATGATAGTAAAACTGCGCACATCTTTTGTATACAGAGTCCTGGAGGTATTGGTCTCGGATAATGGGCCATCGTTCACCAGCAGAAACTTTAGTTACCTCTTAATACGTTGAATCCCATTCAAGTTTAGGGCAGTTCCATCCCACCCATTATCCAATGGCCTGGCAGAAAGAGCAGTCCAAACTTTGAAGGCTGGACTCAAGAAACAGCCTGTAGCCTCACTAGATACCAAGCTGTCACTGTTCTTGTTTGATTATGGGACCACCCCACATGCAACCACAGGAATAGCTCCGGCAGAGATGCTAACAGGGGAGAAGACTCCACACCAGGCTAAGTCTGATCTTCCCAGACCTGGAACAGAGGGTGAAACAGCATCAGGAACTCCAATGCCAAACACAAGACTCTGCCAAGCAAAGGACAGTCTGATATAGGGGACAAATATTGGTGCCAAAACCATGGAAATGGCCTGGCATGGATTAGAGGCATGATCAACGTGAGAATAGGACCAGTGACTCTTAAAGTTTGAGTAGGAGTAACTGTCCTGAATAGAATAGAACAAGGCGCATTGTCTCTGCCTGCTCCTGCCCCACCGAACTTATCTCCACCTATCTCGACTCCATTTTCTCCCCCTTGGTCCAGGAACTCCCCACCTACGTCCGTGACACCACCCACGACCTCCACCTTCTCCAGAACTTCCAATTCCCCGGTCGCCAACACTTCATCTTTACCATGGACGTCCAGTCCCTATACACCTGCATTCCCCATACAAATGGCCTAAAGGCCCTCCGCTACTTCCTGTCCCGCAGGCCCGACCAGTCACCCTCCACTGACACCCTCATCCGCTTAGCCAAACTCGTCCTCGCCCTCAACAACTTCTCTTTCAATTCCTCCCACTTCCTACAGACAAAGGGGGTGGCCATGGGTACCCGCATGGGCCCAAGCTATGCCTGCCTCTTCGTAGGTTACGTGGAACAATCCCTCTTCCGTATCTACACTGGCCCTAAACCCCATCTCTTCCTCTGTTACATTGATGACTGTATCGGCGCTGCCTCGTACTACCACGAGGAGCTCGAACAGTTCATCCACTTCACCAACACCTTCCACCCCAACCTTAAGTTCACCTGGACCATCTCCACTACTTCTCTCTCCTTCCTGGACCTCTCTGTCTCCATCTTTGGCAACCACCTAGAAACCAATATCCATTTCAAGCCAACCGACTCCCACAGCTACCTAGAATACACCTCCTCCCACCCACCTTCCTGCAAAAATGCCATCCCCTATTCCCAATTCCTTCGCCTCCGCCGCATCTGCTCCCAGGATGAGGCACTCCACTCCCGTACATCTCCGATGTCCTCGTTTTTCAAGGACCGCAACTTTACCCCCTCAGTGGTCGAGAACGCCCTCGACCGTGTCTCCCGCATTTCCCGCAACTCATCCCTCACACCCACTCCCCACAATAACAACCAAAACAGAATCCCCCCGTCCTCACTTACCACCCCACCAACTCCGGATCCAACGCATCATCCTCCGACACTTCTGCCATCTGCAATCCGACCCCACCACCAAAGAGAATTTTCCCTCCCCACCCTTACCTGCTTTCCGGAGGGACCACTCCCTCCAGGACTCCCTTGTCCGCTCCACACTCCCCTCCAGCCCCACCACACCCGGCACTTTTCCCTGCAACCGCAGGAAGTGCTACACCTGCCCCTACACCTCCCCTTACCCCTCCCCTTACCGCCCCAAGAAGACTTTCCACATCAAGCAGATGTTCACCTGCACATCTGCTAATGTGGTATACTGCATCCGCTGTTCCCATTGTGGCCTCCTCTACATCAGGGAAACCAAGCGGAGGCTTGGGGACCGCTTTGCAGAACACCTACACTCGGTTCGCAATAAACAACTGCACCTCCCAGTCGCGAACCATTTCAACTCCCCCTCCCATTCCTCAGACGACATGTCCATCCTGGGCCTCCTGCAGTGCCACAGTGATGCTACCCGAAGGTTGCAGGAACAGCAACTCATATTTCACTTGGGAACCCTGCAGCCCAATGGTATCAATGTGGACTTCACAAGCTTCAAAATCTCCCTTCCCCCTATCGCATCCCAAAACCAGCCCAGCTTGTCCCTGCCTAGCTCCCACCTCAAGCCCCACCCCCATCTCCTACCTACTAACCTAATCCCGCCCCCTTGACCTGTCCATCCTCCCTGGACTGACCTATCTCCTCCCTACCTCCCCACCTACACTCACCTTTACTGGCTCCATCCCCGCCTCTTTGACCTGTCTGTCTCCTCTCCACCTATCTTCTCCTCTATCGGCCTTCCCCTCTCTCCCTATTTATTTCAGAACCCCCTTCCCCTCCCCCATTTCTGAAGAAGGGTCTAGGCCCAAAACGTCAGCTTTCCTGCTCCTCTGATGCTGCTTGGCCTGCTGTGTTCATCCAGCTCTACACCTTGTTATCTCATATTTATTGTCACTGGCATTTATGAAAATACAGCGAGATGTGTACAAGTCGCCACAATCTGGCACCATTTTAAGTACAGAAATTATAAAAAGAAAGCATTAAGGCAAAGCTCATCTTTAATGCCCTCCTTGGCCTCGCAATCTTCTTTTCTGCGGTGCAGGAAGGCAAGGTGAACTTTGATGCAAAGAGAAATGAGGAAACAAAATGAGATAATAACAAAAATGAATCCTACCGACTAACCTCATCCTGCCCCCTTGACCTGTCCGTCCTCCCTGGACTGACCTATCCCCTTCCTAACTCCCCACCTACACTCACCTTTACTGGCTCCATCCCCGCATCTTTGACCTGTCTGTTTCCTCTCCACCTACCTTCTCCTCTATCCATCTTCTATCCGCCTCCCCCTCTCTCCCTATTTATTTCAGAACCCCCTTCCCCTCCCCTCCCCTCCCCCATTTCTGATGAAGGGTCTAGGCCCGAAACATCAGCCTTCCTGCTCCTATGATGCTGCTTGGCCTGCTGTGTTCATCCAGCCCTGCAACTTGTTATCTATGAAGAGTTTAGTCAGTTGGGTACGAATCCCTGGAATTCCCTCCCTAAGGGACACTGTGGGTCTACCCTACAGCACATGGACTGCAGTGGTTCAAGAGGGCAGCTCAACCCCACCTTCTGAGGGGGGACAACTAGGGACGGGGCGATAAATATACCTGCAAGGTAGTAATTGCAAAGTACAGGGTGGTTGTGGATTCTGGAACTGGGGGGAAATACTCTGAGAATCAGCGTGTTCAGGTCAGATTTCAGGAAGCACTTGGACAAACAAAGGAAAAAAAGCCCTGGATCCCCATTAGGGAGGGTGGGTGAATACGACAGTCTTTGGTTTCTCATTGGCGGGTGGCGACGTCAATCTTTATCATTTGTGGGCGGTACTACAGTCCCGGCTTTCCCATTGGCGGTGGTGGATGTCAATCACTATTTCATGGGTGGGATCGCCCCAAAACGTCGGTAGCGGAAGTCGATGTTATTGGCCGCCTTCCCACAGTCCGCTCTTCTCATTGGCAGGGGGCCACGTCAATCATATGTGCCGGCGGGCGGTGTGCACGCCTCTAGCTCCATCTCCATTGGCGGAAAGCGATGTCACTCAGCTGCATGGTTGGGGGATGGATCGAGGAACCTGTTGGGGAGGGATGACGTCAACACGCCGTACAGGTTCGGGTCAATGCCTCCCGCTCCCTATTGGCGGACAGGGACATCAATCGTCTTCTTCCCGTGGGTGGGATGATGACCCTCGTTTCTGATTGGCGAAGGGAGACATCAATCACACACCGCGCCAGGGTCACGTGTTGAGAGGAGGTCGCCCGCTGTCCGGTAGGTTCGTGATTCTGCATCTTGTATTTCTCGCTGTTCCCCGTCCCCCCCCCTCGTTTCTCCATTTCCTTCCCCTCACCCGCGCTCAGGCCCTACAATTACAGGAGCGCTGTCCAGTTTTGATCGATAACTGACTCTTAACCCATCCCCTCTCCCGACCGTTATTCACGGGGCGGCATCGGAAGAAGGGCAGCTACCCAACCACTCTGAGCATGCGCGGTGCCGGCTCCAGGGGCATGCGCAGTATACGCCCTCCTCCACAAGATCAGTGCAAAATTACCCCCACCCCAAAAACACACACGCTCAATGCAAAATTGACCCCCCAACCCACAACACAGACACAATGCAAAACTAATTCCCCCCCCACACACACAATGCAAAATTAATTCCACCCCACACACACACAATGCAAAATTAATTCCCCCCCCCACACACACACACAGTGCAAAATTAATTCCCCCCCCACACACACTCAATGCAAAATTAACACTCAATCTCCCCCCACCCCCGACAAACTCTCTGTGCAAAATAAATAAGATAACAAGGCGTAGAGCTGGATGAACACAGCAGGCCAAGCAGTATCAGAGGAGCAGGAAGGCTGACGTTTCGGGCCCAGACCCTTCTGAAGAATGTGTTCATCCAGCTCTACACCTTGTTATCTCAGATTCTCCAGCATCTGCAGTTCCTGCTATCTCTGTGCAAAATAAATGTGTGCCTCACACAGTCAAAATTGCAGGATCCTAGCAGACAGATTTTTATCATTGACAGCCACGGGTGAGTTGCCGGAATACTGGACACTGGCTAATGACGTGCCTATATTTAAGTAAAGCTGCGAGGTGAGCCTGACATCAGTGGTAGATGAGTTGTTAGAGGAGATTCTGAGAGACAGGATCTACATGGTTTTGCAAAGGCAGGAACTGATTAGGGATTGTCAGCACAGCTTTGTGCTTGGGAAATTGTATCTCACAAAGTTGATTGAGTTTTTCGAAGAGGTGACCAAGAATTACATTTAAAAGACATTTGGACAGGAAAGAAAAGGAAAGGTATGAGGGATATGGGCCAAACACAGGCAAATGGGACTAGTTTATCTTGGGAAACTGGGTCGACATGGACAGGTTGAGCCGAAGAGTCTGTTTCCATACTGTAATTCTATGACTCTCAGTGCAAAATTAAGAGCCCTCCTACATACATAGACTATCTTAGTGCAGAATTAAGACCCGATACAGACTCAGTACAAAATTAACCCCCCCACCACACATACACAGCAGTGCAATATTGATGCCCCTGCACAGACACTCAGTACTGTGGAACTCATTGCCACAAAGGACTGTGGAGGCCAAAGTATTAAATGTTGCTAAGACAGAGTTAGGGAGCTTCCTGATCAGTAAGGGAGGGGATCAGAAGTTGTGGGGAGAAAGCAGGAGAATGGGGTTGAGAAACATATCAAACGATGGAGCAGACTCAATCAGCCTGAATGGCCTTATTCTGCTCCTATATCATGATCTCAGTTCACAATCTCCATTTCTCCATCACTCTCCAGAGTTTGCACTAAATGTGTTTCGGGTTGTTGGGCACTGAGCATGACAAGTGTAGAGCGAGAAGCAGAAAGAGACATGTCGTGATTTTGCTGGACTCTGCTCAGCCACTACCCCTTCTCTGTCATTGGGTTACCCCAGCGTTGCAATTTGTACCTGGAAGAGGGGAGGTGACAGCCTAATGGTATTATCGATGGACTGTTAATCCAGAGACCCAGGTAACATTCTGGGGTCTTGTGTTTGAATCCACCCACGGCAGATGTTGGAGTTTGAATTCGATAATAATCTGGAGTTAAAAGTCTCATGATGAAATCATTGTCAATTGTTGGAAAAACCCATCTGGTCCATCAATGTCCTTTAGGGAATTAAACTGCCATCCTTACTTGGTCTGGCCTACATGTGACTCATAGCAATGTGGTTGACCCCCTCTGGGCAATTAGGGATGGGCAGTAAATGCTGGTCTAGCCAGCGATGAACGAATAGGAAAAAGCACCCCCTGTCCATTAGCTTCCCGAATGGGTGAAGTCCCTTTGCTGTTTCTCTGATTCCCCGAACCTACAAGAGCATAAACACAAGGCATAGGAGCACTCGAATCTGCTTCACCTGTCAACGTGGTCACGAGCAACCTTGAGTCTCAACTCCAATGTCCCATCCTTTCCCTGTATCCCTCAAATCCGTGAGAGAAAATGTCTGTCCCGGCCTCCAAACAACAGATCATCCGTGACCCTTTGGGGCAGGGAATTCCAACAACTCACCAGCCCTCGAGTGAATGAATTATAGAGTCATAGAGATGTACAGCACGGAAACAGACTCTTCGGTCCAACTCGTCTAATGCCGACCAGATGTCCTAAATCATATTGGCCAGCATTTGGCCAATATCCCTCTAAACCCTTCTTATTCCTGTACCCCATCCAGATTCCTTTTAAATGTTGTAATTGTACCAACTTCCACTACTTCGTCGGGTAGCTCATTCCATACACGTATTCCTTCTCTCAGTCCGAGGTGACTGCCCCCTTACCCTGAGTCTGTGGCCCCTCTGTTTTTTAGGTTCCCCAGCCCAGAGACCTGGGGGGAAATAATCTCTCGGTGACTACCCTCATCAAGCTCCTTCTGAATCTTGTCTGTCTCAAAAAGATCACCCTCTGTCCTCCGAAACTCCAGAAACTATCGGCCCACCTTATTCAACCCTTCATCTCCAGGCCCAACAGAAGCAAATCACTGCAGATTAAATAAAAACTGAAGGTGCAGGAGAAACTCAAGTCAGGCAGCATCTGCACAGAGAGAAACCGAGTTAGCGTTTCGAGACAGATAAGACTCTTTCTCAGGACCCGAGTACTGTCTCTCTCTCTCTCTCTGCAGACCTGCTGAGTTTCCCAGCAATTTCTGTTTTCCCTTCCTCAGTCTCTTGTGAGGCTTTGCTGGGATTGCATCCTGGGAGTTATCTAAGATTAGCTGCTTTTTCCTACCTGTTAACATACCTGCAGCAAGACTCTCCTGCCCCACAGCCTCTACCCTTTCCCCATGACCCACTAAACCCCTACCCTGACCCACAGCCCTAGCCCTGCCCCAGGGTCCTCCCCCTGCTCCACATGGCACAGGGGCCTAACTCCAGGTAATGGTCTCACCAAGGCCCTGTACAACTGAAGCAAGACCTCCACGGAACCATTGAATCGTACAGTACAGAAGAAACCCTTCGGCCCATCGAGTCTGTGCTGACCTATCTACCTGAGTCCCACTTTCCAGCACTTGGCCCATAATGGGATGTTTTGACATTTCAAGTACTGACTCGCATACTTTTTTTAAAGGTTGTGCAGTTTCCCGCCTGACTCCCCTCCTCAAGTCCTCTCTAAACCTCCTGCCTTCCACCTTAAAATGATGCACCTTGTTACTGACCCTTCGAAGATGGGGAACAGCTGCTTTCTATTCACCATGTTCATGCCTCTCATAATCTTACCCACCTCTATCAAGTTCCCTCTCAGTCTGCTCTGCTCTCAAGGAAACAACTCAAGCTTATCCAGCCTCTCTTCATCATCAAAAATGCTCCATCCCAGGCAACATCCTCGTAATCTCCTCTGCAAGCCCCTCTCTCCAGAATGATCACATCCTTCCTTTAGTGTGATCTTCAGTGGACCACGACTTATTCTGAGATTACACCCTCTGGTACTAGACTCTCCCACAAGGGGGAAAACAACCTGTCCACATCTCCCCTCTCAGGTTCCCCCCCCAACCCGAGAATGTTGTGTGTTTTAATAAGGTCACCTCACATTATTCTCAACTCCAAACAGTAGACACCCAACCGTCTCAACCTCTCCTCATAAGACAGTCCCTCTATCCCCAGAATCAACTCCCAAGCTCTGAACCGCCTCCAATGACAGTCGATCTCTGATTAGATACGGGACCCCAAAACTGTTCGCAGTATTCCAGTTGTGGTCTGACCAGTAGAGTTTTAGCAAAACCCCATATGTTTATACTCCATTCCCTTTCAAATAAAGCTTAAAACAGAAGGTGGAGTACTATTTAAATAGTGACATGTTGGGATGTATGGATGTAAAATGGGATCTGAGTGTCCTTGTATACCAGTCTGTTGAGACCAGACCAGGAGTATTGTGTGTAGTTTTGGTCTCCTTATCTGAGAGAGGATATCCTTGCCATAGAGGGAGTGCAACGGAGGTTCACTAGGAGGATGTTGGGAATAACAGGACTGTCCCAGGTTCATCTGGATCTGTATTCGCTGGAGTTCAGAGGAATGAGAGGGGGTTCCGATTGAAATGTATACAGTTCTAACAGGGCTGGACAGACCAGATTTGGGGGGATGCTTCCCCTCCCTGGTTGGGGAGTCTAGAACTAAAGGTCACAGTCTCAGGATATGGGTTGGAACTGCAGGAGACAGAGGGTGGTGGTGGAGGGATGTTTTTCAGACTGGAGGCGTGCCACCAGGATTGATGCTGCACCCACTGCTTTTTGTCATTCATATAAATGATTCGGATGTCAATTAGGAGGCACTTTTAGTAAGTTTGCAGATGACACCAAAAGAGGTGGCGTGGTGGACAGTGAAAAGGATCATCTCAGTACAACGGGACCTTGATCAGATGGGTCAATAGGCTGAGGAGTGGCAGACAGAGTTCAATTTAGATTAATGTGAGGTGTTGCATTTGGTAAGGCAAACCAGAGCATGACATATACAGAGGTAGTAGGAACTGCAGATGCTGGAGAATCTGAGATAACAAGGCCCAAAACGTCAGCCTTCCTGCTCCTCTGATGCTGCTTGGCTTGCTGTGTTCATCCAGTTCTACACCTTGTTATCTCAGGACTTATACAGTAAGTGGTAGAACCTGGGAAGTATTGCCAAACAAAGAGACTAGGGATGCATTGGATAATTCCTTGAAAGTGGAATAAAGGTAGATAGGATAGTAAAGAAGGTGTTTGGTACGCTTGCCTTCAATGGTCAGTGCATTGAGGAGAGGAGTTGGGAGGATCATGTGTGGCTGTACAGGACATTGGTTAGACCACTTTTGGAATAGTGCACACAGTTCTGGTCTCCCTGCTGTTGGAAGGATGTTGTTAAACTTGAGAAGGTACAGAAAAGATTTACAACGCTGTCGCTGGGACTGGAGAGTTTGAGTTAAAGGGAGAAACTGAACAGGCTGGAGCGTTTGAGGCTGAGGGGTGACCTTTATAGAGGCTTATAAAATGATGAGGGGCATGGATAGGGTGAATAGCCAAGGTATTTTTCCCCAGGGTAGGGGACTCCAAAACTAGAGGGCGTAGGTTTACGGAGAGCGGGGTAAGATTTGAAAACGACCTGAGGGGTAACTTTTACACGCAGAGGTGGGTATGTGTATGGAACAAGCTGCCAGAGGAAGTGGTGGAGGCTGGTACAATTTACAACATTTAAAAGGCATCTGGATGGGTACATGAATACGAAGGGTTTGGAAGGATATGGGTCAAATGCTGGCAAGTGGGATTCGGTCAGATTGGGATGTCTGGTCGGCACAGACAAGTTGGACCAAAGAGTCTGTTCCCTGCAGTGTGACTCCATGACTGAGATGAGGAAACATTTCTCCTTCAGACAGTTGTGAACCTATGGAATTCTCCACCACAGAAGGCTGTGGGAGGCTGGGTCACTGAAATGCTTTCAGGAAAGAAATTGATTAGAGATTAAGATACTAAAGACATCAGGGCTTATGGGGAGAAAGCAGGAATACGGCATTGAGATCAAGGATCAGCCATGATTCTGTTAAATGGCAGAGCAGACTGGAAGGGCTGAATGGCCTGCTCCTAGTTTCCATGCTTTCTCTTCGAGAACCCACAGGCACGAAAACCTGGTTGTACACAATCGAAAGAAGAACAGGTTCCAGTTAGGCAGGTGGAATAATTCAGATTTACTCATGACCCAGACCTTGGTATAGAGGCTACAATTTCTAAATGTCTGATTGATGCAAGAAACACGAAGCATAGTGAACTCTTCAGGAAAGTGCAGAAGTCCATGAAATGCTGGCGTGGGCAGAAAAGTGGCAGATAAAGTTTAGCGCTGACAACGTGTGAATCGATCATTTTGGCTGCAAGGTAGGGAGAGACAAAAGAACACACAAGGACCCCATTGAAAGGTTGCGTATGTGCACAAACTGACAAAGATGGCAGGGCTGAGGGAAGGAGCAATCAATAAAGGACACTGTGTCCAAAACTCTACTCACAAGCAAGGAGGACAAGAGTGAAGAGGCAATGTTTATTCTCGACTGGATACCACTCACCCACAAACAATACCACTCATCCCACCCCACACCCTCAAAACGACACTACTGGCCATTCCCCCATACCCGGTACCACTGTCCCTACCATTTTCCCTCCCCCTGCCAACCAACCCTCACACGCACACAACAGGCTGCCAGATCAGAATACTAGATACTGAATGTTAACTCCGTTTCTCTTTCCATCATCGGAGCTGCTGAGTTTCTCTGACACTTCCTGGTTTCTCTTTATTTCAGATCTCCAGCATCCGCAGTACATTGCCTATAGTTAGTCTTAAGGTGGTTGTTAGCTTGATGCTAAGCGTACCTGGGATTGTTTGATAAGTGCTGTCCGAACCTGGATTCGTGGCCAGTATTGGACGCAGTGTTCGATGCTGCTCGATACTTTGTGTTTTAGAAACGGGTGGCACCTACTTCCCCGAAAATCAGCACCGCTTCTCGTGCGGTGTAAATTGTTGCTCCTTTCGAAGTCTTCACAGTCTTTGTCCTCACGAGTGCGAGGTGAAAAACCTGCGACAGCGAGCCTTTCCTCTTTAGCAAGTGTTGTTCTTTTTTTCTTACAAGCTCCCTCTTAGCCGGTCTCGTCTTCCTTATTACAGGGTTGTAGCGGGTGAAGGCAGGAAGCTCGAAACCACCTTTGGGTTGAGGACAGCGCACTGGATGGAAGGAGAAGGTAGCCACCGTGGCCCCAGCCCGGGAGAGAGCCGGTACGAGTGTGATGTGTGCGGGAAGCAGTTTGCCTACACCTCCTCACTGTCGAGGCACAAGAGCAGCCACGTGGGCGGCACGTGGTACGAGTGCGAGGACTGCGGCAAGGGGTTTGTCTACCTGGCCAAGCTCAACACACACCGACGTACCCATGACAAAGCCCGGCTGTACGCCTGTGCCGACTGCGGGAAGGGCTACCTGCACCCCTCGGTGCTAGAGGCCCACCGGCGCTCCCACACTGGAGAGAGGCCCTTTACCTGCCCGGTTTGCGGTAAGGGGTTTACCCAGTCCTCTGCCCTGTGCTCCCACCGCCGGGTACACAGCGAGGAGCGCCCCTTTGGCTGCGGTGAGTGTGGGAAGAGATTTAAGAGTGCCCAGTGCCTGATGAAACACCAGCGGCTACACACCGGCGAGAGGCCGTTCGGCTGCCAACTGTGCCTGAAACGTTTTGTCAGCGCCGGGGGCCTGCTGACCCACCAGCGGGTACACACGGGCGAGCGCCCCTTCGCCTGCTCGCTGTGCAGCAAGAGTTTCGCCCACGCCTTCAGTCTGCGCACCCACCAGCGGGTACACACCGGCGAGCGCCCCTTCACCTGCTCGCTGTGCGGGAAGGGCTTCACCCAGTCCTTCAGCCTCCGTACCCACCAGCGGGTACACACCAGGGAGCGCCCCTTCACCTGCCCGGAGTGCGGTAAGGGCTTCACCTACTCGTCCAGCCTGCTGGGGCACCGGAGGGTACACACAGGCGAGCGCCCCTTCACCTGCCCGCTCTGTGGGAAGGGCTTCACCTACCTGTCCAACCTGCAAGCTCATCGCCGGCTCCACTCTGGGGACAGGCCGACGGCACCTCCTGCCCCGCTCCCTCCCGAGGGGTAGGGGGCGCTGCTCCTGCCGAGGAGCCAGTCAGAGATCCCAAACCACGAGCTCTCACCTCCCTCAACTTTCCAAATCACTGCCACCATTCAGAAGCTCACCAGCCCCCTCCCAAACCCCTTGTCACTGGGTCAGATGCAGTCGCAGAATCATCCCATCATGCCTGCACCAATTCTATCCCCGTATGGTCCAATCTCCTGCACTTTTCCCCCCATCCCTGTACTCCATTTCTATCCAAATAACCATTCTGTGACCCTCTGCAATGCCTCAATGGAACCTGTCTCCCCCATATTTCCAGGCAATTCATTCCACACCCTAACTACTCGCTGGGTGGAGAGGTTTCTTTCCCCCATCACCCTTACTTTGTTTCCACTTCACCTTAAACCTCTGTCCCTCTCGTTCTTGATACTTTACAATCGGGAACAGCTTCAATCTATCTATTCTGTCGATCCCCCTCTCATCAATTTGAAAGCCTCTGTCAGATCTCCCTCTCAGCACCTTCTCTCCAGGAGAACAGTCCCCAACTTCTTCAATCTGTCTTTGCAACTGAAGTGGATGCTTCGCACAAATAACCCACTACCATTTGTGGAGGCTGATCTGATCATCCTCAAGTCCACTTTCCTGCCTTTTCCTCTCGATTCCCCTTCCCGATTGAAAACCTCTCTATCTCAGCCGTAAATATACTTAATGCCCCAGAATCAACAGCCCTTCTGCGGTAAAGAATTCCAACAGATTCACTGCCCTCGGAGAGAAGAAATTCTTCCAACTCTGTACACGGTGCGAGGAATGTATGGACTGGAGATGAGATACAGGAGGGGGAGTGCATGCAGTCCCGAGTAACCCGTCTACCTGGCCCTTCGAGCGCCACGACCCCTCGATCCCAGTCCCATGTGGAGCAGAGTCTGAGGATCACACTATCTGGCTTAGCAGCTCCTCTCAGACCCCGTTAAACTAAAGTAAATTCAGGTCACCTTCCATCTTTAAGGTCTGTCTCGAATATGGCACAAGGATTTCAGCAATTCCAACACTTTTACACAGGCTGTTAGGAACAGTCCACAAACGTTGGAAGTGACACTCACTTCCTGAGGAGGACTCCAGAAAACATTCACGCCACACAAGTGGCAGGTAATGACCATTCCCAACAAGGGTGAATCGCTTAGCCATCAACCCCTGATGTTGAACGGTGTTACCAGCACTGACTCTGCCACTATCAACATCCTGGGGATTACCATTGACCAGAAACTGAACCAGACCCTGCCACATAAACACAGGGGCTACAGTGAGTAACTCCACTCCTGACCACCCTCCCCGCACTGCCCCCCACCCCACAGCCTGTCCCACCATCAACAAGGCACAAGTCAGGAGTGTGAGAGAATGCTCCCCACTTGCCCTGGATGGGGGCAGCTCCAACAACACTCGAGAAGCTCGACATCATCCAGGGACAAAGCAGACCCCGCTTGATTGGCACCACATCCACAAACATCCACTCCCTCCACCACCGACGCTCAGTCGCAGCAGTGTGTACCAGCTACAAGATGCCCTGCAGAAATTCACCGAGGCTTCTTAGACAGCACCTTCCAAAACCCAACGACTTCCATCTGGAAGGACAAGGGGCAGCAGGTCCATGGGAACACCAGCCCTCTGCAAGTTCCCCCTCCAGGCCACTCCCCATCCTGACTTGGAAATATATTGGCCGGTTCTTCAGTGGTGCTTGATCAAATTCCTGGAATTCACTCCCTCAGGGACATTGTGGGACTACCCTACAGCACATTGACTGCAGCAGTTCAAGAAGGCAGCTCACCCCCACCTTCTCAAGGGGTGGATGACGACGGACTGGCAATAAATGCTGGGCCCAGTTAATGACACTCACTTGCAGTGCAGACATCTGTTGTCAATTGGAGAAGCTCTCAAGATGCTTTTCTGCAAGCTACCTGTATGACCATCTCCAAACTGATGAAACCACTGTTCAATCTCTGCAGCGAACAGTTAATAATGTCACTAAATCCTGGAGAGACGACACGTGTCCCTGTGAGATTCACTGGGACTCCGAATCATTCACCTCAGCTTTACAGCTTGTGGAAAGTGTTTCTCTGGCATGACCCAGCTGCTGACGCCTTACAGTGTCTACGTTGTGTCTGTGCAGAGTTCGATCCCAGCTGGATGGCTAACTTCATGAGCTGTGCTGGATATTAACATCCCCTGTCAATAAACTATCTGTTTTAAACACAGCAATTTTCAGTCATTCTTTCCAAAATGCGCTGATGGAGGACATGAGAAGTGGGTATCAGGAGGAGGCCGTTTGTCCCTTTGATGCCTGCTTTTCCATTTGACACCATTGTGGCTAATGTGATTGTGGCGCTAACCCCACCTTTCTGCTCACCCCCTTTTGACTTCCTTTGTGGGTCAAGTAAAGCTCTCTCTACACTGTTCCCCCATCAAACATTCCCAGGGACAGGGACAGCACGGGGTTAGATACAGAGTAAAACTCCCTCTACACTGTTCCCCCATCAAACATTCCCAGGGACAGGGACAGCACGGGGTTAGATACAGAGTAAAGCTTCCTCTACACTGTCCCCCCCATCAAACACTCCCAGGGACAGGGACAGCACAGGGTTAGATACAGGGTAAACTTCCTCTACACTGTACCCCCATCAAACACTCCCAGGACAGCACAGGGTTTGATACAGAGTAAAGCCTCCTCTACACTGTCACCCATCAAACTCTCCCAGGGACAGGGACAGCACAGGGCTAGGTACAGAGTAAAGCTCTCTCTACACTGTCTCCCCACCCACCCACTCCATCCCTGAATCAAACACTCCCAGGACGGGGACAGCACAGGGTTAGATACAGAGTAAAGCTTCCTCTTCACTATCACCCATCAAACACTCCCAGAGGAGGGACAGCATGGGATAAGGATACAGAGTAAAGCTCCCTACACATTTATCCCCCCCCCCCCCCCCATCTAACACTCCCAGGGACAGCATGGGGTTAGATACAGAGTAAAGCTCCCCCCTAAAATTTATATTCACACTCTTATACATAGCATTGACTGAAGAACCCTCTGTTATATATACATTAATAAAGTTAATATAAATGATGATGACTGAAGCCCTCTCAGTATGTATACATTAACATGGATAATATATAAGGTGCTGAGTGAACCTTCCCCTACATATTTACATGGTGCTGACTGCTGACCCTGTGTGCAGACTCTGCTCCCTGTTGGTGACAAGAGCTCCCCTCCTGCCCCGGGCAGAATATACATCCTCCCCAGTTCCCACTCTCTCCCATTGGCGGGAGCCATCCACGTTACCCTCCCATTGGTGGGAGCCGATACGTCACCCACCCATTGGCGGGAGGACACCGCACCACTCTCCCATTGGTGGGAGCCCGCCAGAGGACACCGCACCACTCTCCCATTGGTGGGAGCCCTCCAAGTCACTCTCCCATTGGCGGGAGGACACCGCACCACTCTCCCATTGGCTAGACAAATCGAACAATTCTCCTAATGGCTGCGTGGTTCGCCACGCTCGCTCATTGGCTGGATAAATCACTACACTCCCATTGGCTGGGGAAACCACACGACATCCTCCCTTTGATTGGATAAATCAGCTTACCCTCCCTTTGATTGGAGGATACCCCTACACTCTCCCATTGGATGGAGGACTTCCCGGCCCTCCAGGGTTCCGCCCTTCTGATTGGTCGGCTCCCAGGGTCACGTGAGGCCGGGGTGCGGCGCTTGGAGAAGGCTCTTGTTCGACACTGGTATGTTCGGGTTCGTGTTTTATTTCGGTGATATTATCCGTTAGATGCAATCACATAGGCACACAGGCGGTGTAGTCGGGAAAAGGGAAAGTCCGGGATCGGTGTTCAGCAGCACGCTGTGCCTTCAGCGCATGCGTCAGAGCCATCCCATTTCGATGTCTAAGAGCACATTCCAAGGCGCGGGGCAGTCTGGGTAAAGTGTACCGCCATTAAACCGTTATATTACCACCCAGGACTGCACCACCATTAGACCATCCTAACAC
Organism: Rhincodon typus; assembly: GCF_021869965.1. Classification (NCBI taxonomy): domain Eukaryota; kingdom Metazoa; phylum Chordata; class Chondrichthyes; order Orectolobiformes; family Rhincodontidae; genus Rhincodon; species Rhincodon typus. Next base: position 480,146 of record NC_063373.1, read on the forward strand.
CATAGGAACAGGAGGCCCATTCAGATTGCACCACCAATTCATAAAACCACGGGAACAGGAGGCCCATTCAGACTGCACCACCATTAGACTATCATAACACCACTGGAACAGGAGCAGATCCCATTCAGACAGTACCATCACCTGGGAGCAAAATTGAGCCATGTAATGACTGAATACGTTCATTTGATTGTTAGTGCAGCTTTTAATAAAAATTACTTTTGGCATATGGGCATCACAGGTTGACCAGCATTTATTGCCCTATCCCTAGTTGTCCACTTAAGAAAGTGGTGAGCTGCCTTCTTGAACTGCTGCAGTCCACATGCTGTAGGTTGACCCACAATGTCCCTTAGGGAGGGAATTCCAAGATTTTGACCCAGCAAAAGTGAAAGAATAGTGATATATTTCCAAGTCAGGATGGTGAGTGGCTCGGAGGGGAACTTGCAGGGGATGGAGTTCCCATGTATTTGCTACACTTGTCCATCTAATGAAAGAGGTCATGTGTTTGGAAGGTGCTGTCTGAGGATCTTTGGTGAATTTCTGCAGTGCATCTCGCAGATGGTACACCCTGCTGCTACTGAGCATCGGTGGTGGAGGGAATGGATGTTTGTAGATGTGGTGCCAGTGAAGTGGGGGTTGCTTTGTGCTGAATGGTGTCAAGCTTCTTGAGAGTTGTTAGAGCTGCACCCATCCAGGACAAGTGAGGAGTATTCCATCACACTCTTGACATGATGGAGGGACGGGCTTTGGAGGGAATCAGGAGGTAAGTTACTCGCTGCAGGATTTCTAGCTTCTGCCTTGCTCTTGTAGCTACTTTGTGTGGCAAGACCGATTGAGATTCTGACCAATGGTAAGCCCCGGGATGTTGATAGTGGGAGGATTCAGTGAGGGTAACACCATTGAATGTCAAGGGGCGGGGGGGGAGAGTGGTTAGATTGTCCTGTTGGAGATGGTTATTGCCTTGCATTTGGGTGGCGCGAATGTTACACACGTGCTTGGATTTGTTCAGCTGAATCCCATTGATCAGGCATTCCGGTCTGGACATGGCCTACCTATGGGTTGATTGGTTCTGAACTCATCTTGCAGGGGATGTCAGTGTGGAGGAGCTGTAGTCGGGGAGCTCTGAACAGACACACGCTGGGACTTGACTGTATCGCTGGAAACTGAGGCTTGTCGGCCTTTGGGCATGGAAGGTGGAGGCAGCAGCGATGATAACAACAGCATGGACAAAGCATCCATCTACTCCCAGACTACCCTGGAGAACCATGCATGCCTGCGGAACACAGGACAGGTGCCCAGATCCCCGTTTCCCTGCCTCGTGTGTGGCAAAGTCTTTGCCTACCCCTCATGCCTGCGGGTCCACCAGCTGGCACACACCGAGGAGAGGCCGTGCCGGTGCACCGACTGTGGCAAGAGCTTCAAGAGCCCCCAGGAGCTGCGCCGACACAGCCGGCTCCACTCAGGGAGGAGGCCCTACACCTGCTCGGTGTGCAGTAAGGGCTTTGCCCAGTCCTCCAATCTGCTGGCCCACCAGCGGGTTCACACAGGCGAGCGGCCGTTTGCCTGCACTGTCTGTGGCCGTACCTTTGCTCGCTCCTCCCACCTGCTGCGGCACCAGCTGGTGCACACTGACGAGACGCCCTTCGAGTGCTTCGAATGTGGCAAGGCCTTCAAGAGCGGCCAGGAGCTGAAGCGGCACCTGCAGGAGAAGGACGGCGAGCGGCCATTCGGCTGCACTGTGTGCGGCAAGGCCTTTGCCCGGTCCTCCAACCTGCGGGCACACCGGCGGACCCACACCGACGAGCGACCTTTCAGCTGCCTGGCCTGCGGCAAGAGCTTCAAGCTGGCCAAGTACCTGCGTCAGCACCAGGCCGGCCATGACATGGATGGGGGGAGGCCTTGTGCCTGCCCAGTGTGTGGCAAGGCCTTCACACTGCCCTCCGCACTGCGGGCACACCGGCGGATCCACACCGACGAGCGACCTTTCAGCTGCCTGGCCTGCGGTAAGAGCTTCAAGCTGGCCAAGTACCTGCGTCGGCACCAGGAAAGCCACCGCGAGGGAGTAGGGGCTCGGGACGGGGAGGTAGCTGGCACCACGGAGACCTGGAGCTCGGGGTCTCTTTAATCCCTGCAACAAGAAACAGGACCGGGGGGTGGGGGTCTGAATGGAGCCTGTTACACAGGAACATGAGCCCATTCAGCCACCTCCATGAGCCTGTTACACAGGAGCAGAAGGGGGCCCCATTTAGCCTCTCCCCCCCCCAAACCATTCGTCATCTGAACCTTCTGGCACTGAGAATTCCGCAGATTCACCTGCGTCAAGTGAAGAAATTTCTCCTCATCTCAGTCTAAAATGGCTGCCACGTCACCCTTAAACTGTCTCCCCTGCCCAATGCATTCCGCCCAGGCATGGCTCAGTGAGATCCCTCTTGTTCCTTTCAACTCCAGAGGCTATCAGCTCTTTGTCCTCCAGATAACCCCCTCGCTCGAGGGACCAATCTGGTGAAGCTTCCCCGTACTGCCTCCAATGGACGATTGTCATTCCTTACTTATGGAGAGCAGACCTGCACACAATTTCTGTATGCCTGTACTCCAAACCTCTTGCAATAAAGACTGATGTGGCATTTGCCTTCCTAATTTCTCACTGTACCTGTGTACTGACTTTCTGCATTTCCATGCACACACAAAGAATGCCCTCCATCCCCCCTCCCCAAGTCACATTGGACACCAACACTTACAATATTCACGCCTTTGGGAAATATCTGAGTTTTCTACTTCAGACCAAAGTAGGCTAGAATGAAAAAGCAGGGATGTACTGCTGAAGCTGTGTAAGGCTCTTGTCAGACCGCATTTGGAATATTGTGAGCAGTTCTGGACCCTGTATGTGGAAGGATGTGCTGGTCAAGGAGGGGGGGGTGTCCAGAGAAGGTTACAAGAATGATCCCGGGGATGAAGGGCTTGTCGTATGAGGAGCGGTTGAGGACTCTGCGTCAGTACTCGATGAAGTTTAGAAGGATGATGAGGGGGGGAATCTGATTGAAACTTACAGAATACTGAGAGGCCTGGATAGGGTGGATGTGGAGAAGACGTTGCCACAAGTAGCAGAGACCAGGACCCGAGGGCACAGCCTCAGAATGAAGGGACAACCCTTTAGAACTGAGATGAGGAGGAATTTCTTCAGTGGGGAATCTGTGGGACTCATTTCTGTAGAGGATTGTGAAGGCCAAGTCATTGAGTGTCTCTAAGACCGGGATAAATAGGCTCTTGATTGGTAAGGAGATCAAGGATTATGGAGAGAAGGCAGGAGTTTTGGATTGGGAAACACATCAGCCATGATCAAATGGCCTAATAACTGTTCCTATGTCTAAAGTGTGGACAATATCTCGTTCTCCCAGACTATACTTCATGTGGCAACCAGTTGTCCCTTTGCTTAATCTGACACGGCAGACACTCTGTGTAGAACAACAGAAAGAAACCAGGAAACCATTCAATTCATCAGGCCTGTACGAGGTGAATATACCAGCTGCCCACTTTGAAGGAGGTGCAGGAGAAGGTAGAAATGGATCTGTATGTACATAAGTCAATAAATGTGACAGGACACGTGGAGAGAGCAGTTCATATAGCAGACAGTGTCCTTGGCTGTACAATCGGTGCATAGAGTACCAGAGCAAGGAGGTGATGTTGAACTTGTTAGACCTCAGCTGGAATACTGAGCACAGTTGTGAATGCTGAATTACAGGAAAGACAGGAACACATTGGAGACAGTGTGCAGAAGTGATGTACAAGGATGGTTTCAGGGATGTGGGAATTCAGTTAGGAAGAATGCTGAGGTGAGATCTGAGAGGCATTTTCAAAATCATGAGCAAGGCTGGGGGCTGTGGGGATAGGGAGAAGCTGCTCCCGCTCTTAAGAAGAACAAGATTGAGGGGATGTGGATTTAAAGTGATTTGGAAAAGAAACAAATAGATAACCAGGGAGCTCCAAATTTGTTAGCGTCACCGTTTTTCTTTGTGTGATCGTGTCTGCCCATAAATTCTCGCTTTGGGATGCCTCCCATTGATTTGTCACTGAGCTTCTTGCAGTGAGCTGTTTCCAATCCACTTTTGCCAGATTACCTCTCAGCTTTGTTTAAAGAAAAGTCTTCCCCCAATTTAGAATTCTTACTCCTGCTCTTTATCCCTTTTGATAATGATGCTGAATGTAACTATTATGGTCACTATTTCCAATATATTCACCCACTATCACTTCCTCCACCTGGCGCAGCTTTGTTTCCTGAGACTAAATCTAGAAGTGTGCCCTGTCTCATGGGACTTGTCCAACAGTAGCTGGAAAGTTCTATCAAACAAGATGAGCCCTTTAGGACTTAAAACGATACCTAACTCCTTGAAAACAATCAATATTTTGGCATCAACCAATCTCTGTGGCAGGGACCTCTACAATTTCATCGCTCTTTGGGTAAGGAAAATTCTCCTCATCTCAGTCCTAAATTGCCTACCCCATATCCTTAGACTGTGACCCCCCACCTAGTTCTGTCCCCCCTACCATCGTTCCTGCATTTAACCTGTTGACCATCCCTTCTGATGATGAATTTCTGCAGTTCATCTTGAAGACAGTACACACTGCTGTGACTGACCGTCAGTGGTGGAGGGAGTGGATGTGCCAATCAAACGGGGGCTGCCTTGTCTTGGATGGTGTTGAGCTTTTACAGCACAATCCAGGGCAAGTGGGGAGCATTCCACATCTCACATTGGTTATCACTGTGGAGGGTAAAGTGGCGTCCTAGAATTGCCACAAAAACGGAAGTTGCTGGAAAAGCTTAGCTGGCAGCATCTGTGAAGTTAAAAATCTGCTAACGTTTTGGGTCTGCTGACCCTTCCTCAGAATTGCTGTCAGTTACAGAAGTGATGCAGCTCAGAAGGAGACCATTCAGCCCATCACGTCTGCACCACCTTGTGAAATGAGTGTCATTACTGAGTGCCAACCTCTTGCTCCCCAGTTCCCAACACATCCGTGAACTCTGTTTTTATCCAAACCATCGTCCAATGCCCTTCCTAGAGAAAGCAGGAAAAGGAAGGGAGAAACAGACTCAGCAGAAGCGGGAATATCTTTGTTTTGGACTCAAGAATGGAATAGACATTATTGACACGTGCGCTCGAATGAGTGCAGTGAAAACATTATAATGTCGCCTCTCGGCAGTAATCACCAATTTTGGCCATAAAGGGGAAGAGGGATCCTGAAATGGGGGAGGGCAAAGACAAACATGGAGGAGAGACACACACAAGGAGTAGAGAGTGGGGAAGTGACACACATGGGGGATAGACACACGAGAGGGAGGAGCACCCATTGGGGGAGACACATGTGGGAGTGTCACATGGGGTCAGACACCCAAGGAGGAGGGTATCCATTGGAGGAGACACACATTTGGGAGTGACACATGGGAGATAGACACCCAAGGAGGAGGGGAACCCACTGGAGGAGACACACATGTGGGTGTGTCACATGGGGGATAGACACCCAAGGAGGGGAGGAACCCATTGGAGGACACACATTTGGGAGAGTCACATGACAGCTCCCGGAACGTTGGAGCCCGTGGGAACATCTGAAAGCTGACCTCACAAAGAGAAGCCAGTCCCGCCCTACACTCCAGAGTGTCTCCCATTGGTTGGAGGAGCAGACCGGTCCTCCCCGATACGCGCTCATCCCATTCGCTGGGCTCACCGTCGATCATTCGTGCTGGGCAGGTAAGACCTCGCCCCTCCCCGCCAGTGTCCCACCCGATTGGTTGGAGGACCAGACCGGTCCTCCGAACTCCGCGTTCACCCCATTGGCCGCGGTCGCCCGTCCATCAGCGGGCGGGTCGTCACGTGTCGCCCGCCGCCGCGGCCGTCGATCGTTGGGTACCGTCTCTCTGTCACAGGCTCTGCTTCAGGTACGGCTTCCATTTATCGCCTCGGGCCGTAATTCACCCGGTATCTGTTTTTGAAAAAAAAAAATTCTCTGCAAATTCCCTCTCCCTCCGCTGAGGTGTTGTTGGGGCGGGGAGGCGCCGCGGACCCGCCTCCCTTCAGGGGCGTTGGGTGGGGGAGGGGTAACGGCTGGCGAGCATGCGCGGTGAGGCACCGATGGCAATGGGCGTGGCCGACGATGTCTGGCGGCGCATGCGCGGAATGCCAGTCAGGACCCTTGGCAAGTATGTCAAAATCAAATAGCCATTTCGTGGAGGAACTTTAGGTTTGTGTGCCTGTGGAACGGTGGGGAGGTGGTATTTGCTGCGTGGTGGCACAGCAGAGCTTGGCACTGTGAGAGAGGAGGGCATTGCTAGTTTTGGGTGGGAATGTGGACACGGGGTGCATGCTGATGCTGATCGGCAGTTAACTGCCAGGACCCATTTAAAATTTAGAGATGGTGGTATCAGTGCGGGGTGGGGGTGGGCTGGCCTTGGGGTTCCGCTAGCTTCCTTGGTGGTTGTGTGAAGATCTCCACTTGACCTCTGGTAAATCCCTGGTCTTCTCCTTTGCCCGGTACCGATTCCCATCGTTCCTCCGCCATTCCCCCCCAACCCTGTAGACGGCACCCCGTTACCGTTCTGATGTGCTCCTTTCCGGCTTTCAGGGGATCCTGCAATGGACGGCCCGGGGCGGCCGGGGAGGCCAGAGCGGGAGCGGAGCATGGCAGAGCCTGAGGAGCCAGGGGGAAAGCTGGACGTGCCAGGAGGAGGCAACGTGGCCAGCGGAGGAGGAGGAGGAGGTGCCGAAGGCACGGGCAAGGCCTACACCTGCCCGTTGTGCGGCCGGGGTTTCACCCAGTCGTCCAACCTGTCACGGCACAAGCGGAGCCACAGCGCTGAGCGGCCGTGCACCTGCGAGGTGTGCGGTAAGGGCTTCCTGTACCCCTCGCAGCTGAAGACTCACATGCTGGGCCACAGCGGTGAGAAGCCCCACACCTGCCCCCGATGCGGCAAGGCCTTCTCCCGCATGTCGGGCCTGCTGACCCATCAGTGGGTGCACACTGGAGAGAGACCCTACACCTGCACCGTTTGCGGCAATGGCTTCACCGACCCATCGAGCCTCAGCGTCCACCAGCGGGGCCACACCGGCGAGCGGCCGTATGTCTGCGCCGAATGCGGCAAGGCCTTCGCCCACTCCTCCACCCTGCTGGCCCACCAGCGGGTACACACCGGCGAGAGGCCCTATGTCTGCCCAGACTGCGGCAAGGCCTTCACCCAGTCCTCGGTGCTGGTGGCTCATCGTCGCCTGCACACGGACGAGCGACCCTACATCTGTGCCATGTGCGGCCGAGCCTTTGCCCAGTCCTCCTCGCTGCTCACCCACCAGCGGGTTCACACCGATGAGCGCCCCTTCGCCTGCCCGGTCTGTGGCAAACGCTTCCGCTGGCTCTGTAACCTTCGCACCCACCGGCGCACACACACTGGCGAGCGCCCCTTTCCCTGCCCACTGTGTGGCAAGCGCTTCGTGGACTCGGGCAACCTGCAGGCCCACCGCCGGCTGCACACCGGCGCCAAGGATTTCTCCTGCACCGTGTGCGGCAAGGCCTTTGTGCAGCAGGCGGCGCTCCTGGTTCACCACCGGGTACACACTGGCGAGCGGCCCTACATCTGTGCTGTCTGCGGCTGCGGCTTTGCCCTCTCCTCCACCCTCGCCATCCACCAACGCCGCCATACGGGCGAGAGGCCCTTCACCTGCACCATCTGCGGCAAGGGCTTCTCCCAGTCCTCCGCCCGTCTCAAGCACCAGCGGGTGCACCTCGCCGAGGAAGCGACCAGGGAACCAGCTTCCTGAATGCTAACCATACCCCCCGACCAACCTCAACTACCCCCTCCCCTTCCCCAAGCACTTTCATTCCTTAACTGCCGATCCCACGACGGTGGTCAGGAATCGAACCTGCGTCGCTATCATAGAATCCGAGGATTTGTGGAAGGACGACTGGGCTGACCGGGAAAGGGGGAGAGAGAGCTGCTGGATCAAGAATTCCTGAAGAGAGGGAAGCAGAGTTAGATCATTAGACACAGGAGCAAAATTAGGCCATTCAGCTCATTGCTCCACTATTCGTTCATGGCTGGTACGTTTCTCAACTATCATTCTCCTGCCTTCTCTCCATAACCATCGACCCCCACCTTTGCTAATCATGACCCTGTCTAATTCTGTCTTAAAGACACTCAATGACTTGGCCTCCACAGCCCTCTGCAGCAATGAGTCCCACACATTCCCCACTCTCTGGCTGAAGAAATTACTCCACATCTCAGTTCAAGAGGGTCGGCCCTTCACTCTGAGGCTGTGCCCTTGGGTCCTAGTCCCTCCTACTGGTGGAAACATCTTCTCCACATCCACTCTACTCAGGCCTCTTGGTAAATTTCAATCAGATTGCACCCCACCCCCCCAAGTCCTTCTGAACTCCATCAAGAGTCCTTAACCGCTCCTCATATGACAAGCGATTCATCCCTGGGATCATTCTCGTCATTCTCGGGTCTCCTCTGGACCCCCTCCATGGCCAGCACATCCGTCCTTCGATATGGGGCCCAAAACTGCTCACAGTATTCCAAATGGGGCCAGACCATTATACAGCCTCAGCAGTACATCCCCGCTGTTATATTCCAGCCCCTCTTGAAATGAATGCTAACATTCCATTTGCCTTCCTAACCTGCATGTTAACCCCCAGAGAAACCTGGGCCAGGGCTCCTGAGTCCCTAGCGCTTCAGATTTCTGAAGCCTTTCCCACTTTGGATTATTTTCCGTTAGCATCTTGTGTCCAGTTTGAGTCTTGCCCAGAAGTGAGGACTGTTAGAAACCTATGGAGGCTTCATCTCAGCACCCCTCACTTCTGAAGGAGAGTGACGCTGGACTTGAAGGGTTGTCTCCGTTCCTGTCTCTCCCCGCGCGGATGCTGCCGAGCGTCCCCAGCACTTTTCTGTTTTCGTTTCTGGCCTCCAGCATCCGCAGGCTGTGCCTCGCACTTCACACGTTTAAAACTGAAGAGGGTTGGGGGCAGGGTGATTCGAAGTGACATTATCCCAGGTAAGGGAAGCCTTGGAGACCTTCAAACAACTCTAGACTGGGGAGTTGAGGAGACGGTGTTTCTGTTTCACCGGTGTGCAGAAGGGCCAGGATGGTGGTGGGGGCCGAGTGAAACCGACTGGAAATTCCGGAGAGAGGTGCTCTCACCTAGAGAGGGGTGACATTGCAAGCCTCGCCCTGGCAGGGAATGGTCAAAGTGAAAACTATTAATGTCCTGAAGGGAGAAGCTGGATGAACACACGAGGGACCAGGGGGTAGATGAAGGGATCAGGTGGGAGGAGGCCCGTGTGGTGCAGCTGCATCAGGTACAAGACAGATGCATCGAATGGCCTTTTTCTCCACTTGATACACTCGTCAGACTTGGAGAGAACAAAATAGACGCACCGAACACGTCAAATCAATCTGTATGAAGGAAGCAACAGCAGAGGCACTATTGTATATCTGTGTGTGTGTGTGTGTGTCCGTCTGTCTGTTTTTAATATCCCTCCCCCGGGTGCGTCCATGTATTCTTGAAAAAAGAGGGAGTTTTGGGGAGGGGTGTAACAGAAAACTGGAGTCAAGACCTCAGTAAGATCAGCCACCCCTCCTCGGATTGGCAGGGCAGTCTCGAGTGGCCTAATTCCGAACCTCATTCGGATGTGGTCAGCAATGGTCGTCCGTCCACATTTGCCCCCCTGAATTGGGAGTCTCACTCAGCCGTTTCAGAGGGCAGTTCAGAGTTCACCCTGTCACTGCGGCTCCAGAGTTCACATAAAGGGTAAGGACAGCAGATTTGCTTCCGTATTTTAACGTGTCAGGCCGTTCTGTGGCTTGTTTCTCCCTTTATTCATTGATTGGATGAGGGCATCGCTTGTTATGCAGCATTTGTTGCCCATCCCTAATTGCCCAGAGGGCAGTTAAGAGCCAACCACATTGCTGTGGGTCTGGAGTCACATATAGGCCAGACCAGGTAAGGATGGCAGTTTCCTTCCCTTAAGGACATTAGTGAACCAGATGGGTTTTTCCGACAATTGACAATGGATTCATGGTCATCATTGGTTTTTTAATCCCAGATATTTATTGAATTCAAATGCCACCATCTGCCATGGCAGGATTCGAACCTGGGTCCCCAGAATATTGTCTGGTCTCTGGATTAACAGTCCAGCAATAATGCCACTAGGCCATCGCCTCCCCCAGGAGGCCTCACAGCCGTCATCTCTTTGGCCAATTTTTTCTTACATCTAATTAAATCCATTTCAGTTTTCAGTTACTGAACTGTATCTAAGTTGCTCACCATTCCAGTTGGATTTGAGCTCAACTTTCCAGGATCATCATTCCCAGCTTCAGGTGTGCCTCAGTAGCCATCACTTGCAGCCCAGTGTGACAGTGTAACCTGTTTTAGATCGCACTCCAGCAGCAAGTAAAAACTGCAGGCTGACACAGCAGCGCGTTTCAGAGGGGGCACCGCACTGTCAGAGGGTGAGCGTTGAGGGGGCACCGCACTGTCGGAGGGTCAGCGCTGAGGGAGCGCCGCACTGTCGGAGGGTGAGCGCTGAGGGAGTGCCGCACTGTCGGAGGGTCAG
>NC_063373.1:491394-492795 GCF_021869965.1 Rhincodon typus
CGTTATATTCTGTTCTGTAACGTCCCACAGTCTTTCCCCGTTTATATAATATCCAGCCCCTCTGTCCTTCCTGTTAAAGTGCGGAACCTCACGCTCCCCCCCACGTTATATTCTGTTCTGTAACGTCCCACAGTCTTTCCCCGTTTATATCATATCCAGCCCCTCTGTCCTTCCTGTTAAAGTGCGGAACCTCACGCTCCCCCCCCACGTTATATTCTGTTCTGTAACGTCCCGCAGTCTTTCCCCGTTTATATAATATCCAGCCCCTCTGTCCTTCCTGCCAAAGTGTGGAACCTCGTATTTCCCCACATTTTACTCCACCTGCCAGGTTTTTGCCCACTCTCTTAACCTTGTGTTTATCCCTCTGTAGACTCTCTGGGTCATTCTCCACACTTGCCTTCCCGCTAACTTTGTGGATGATTGCTGACAGTTAACTGCCGAGTGTTGTTTAAATTTAAACCAGGCCAACTGGCCGATCAGAGCCCTCTTGCTGATGCATTGGTCAGTCCTTGGTTTTAGCTTTTCAGCCTGATCACATCTCACACTCAGCCAGGAAAGACACTACAATGGAGATTTATCTTTGATGTTTTGTTGAGTTTATTTTATTTCAGGGGAAGGGCATCAGTTCGATAATCCATCCTGGGAACAAAGGCGAGAAGGGGAGCGGGCGTGAGAGGAAGGCACGTAGAGAGGGGGAGAGAGATAATGGTAGCTACAGGCTGAGGGATCTACGAAGGGAAACAGAGGAAAGAGAGATGAGGAGAAACAAGGAGACGCAGAGTGGCCAAAATGATGGCAGGTGCAGATAAAGTTTGGATTATCCACTTATCCAGCGAAAAACAGGGAAATGCGGATTGTTATGCAGATGGCGATAGATGGGAATGTGGGATGGGGAGACGATGAGAGCTGGGTGTCCCTCCTACACCAGTCGCTGAGAGAGAGACCGGATTGTGTTAGGATGGTGTTCACTGGGAGTTTAGAAGGATGTTGGGGATGGGGGAGGAATCTGATAGAAACCTGTAAAATTCTAACAGGGTCAATGCATGAAGGATGTTCCCAATAAGCAGAATGGGGAGAAGAGAATCTCTCAGCTTTAAACAGTTTGAGAGAAACAGAGCGACAGAGAAAAACCAGACACACAGATGTTGAATGGAAGAGACCGGGGAAAGATTGAGACGCAGAGGGACGAAGAGATAGAGGAATAGAGAGAGAGAGAGAGGTGGGGGAGAGACAGGGAGAGAGAGAGAGAGGGAGCAGTCTCGGCTCATTAACTGGGCAGGACATCACAGCTGATGTCTCAGGCGCCTCTGCCTGATACAGGTACATCCAATGGGGACATTGAGAATTTTCTTGGTGAGCTGGGTTCTTCCTCCATGACGGCTCCGGTACCACACATCTATG
>NC_063373.1:492895-502032 GCF_021869965.1 Rhincodon typus
CTCTCTGCTCCTATGATGCTGCTTGGCCTGCTGTGTTCATCCAGCCCTGCACCATTTTAATACAGCATCCTGCTCGCAAGCCCACTTGTCTGTCCTTGGCATGCTGCAGTGTTCCTGTGAATCACAGCACGAACTGGAGAAACAACATCTTATCTTCAGACTAAGCACTTTACAGCCTTCTGAACTTAATATTGAGTTCAACACCTTCAAATTGTGAACCAACTCTCATTCTTTCCCTTTCTTTTAGCTTTACGTGTTCAGTGAAAGTAAATGGGTTGAAATTAGAAATAAAAAAGGAAAGATCATTTTGATGGGATTGTACTAGAGACCTCCCAATAGTCAGAAGGAAATTGAGAAATCAATATGTGGAGACTTCCCTGATATATGTAAGAATAATAAGGTTGTAATAATACAGGATTTTAATTTTCCAAACATTAACTGGGACTACCATAGTGTTAAAGATTTGGTTGGTGAAGAATTTGTTCAACGTATTAAAGAAAATTTTCTTTGCCCATATGGGGATTCTGAGCATAGGATTCACATGTATTTGGAAAGCCAATGACTGATTAGGGATAATTAACATGGCTTTGTACATCGGTAATCTTGTCTCACTAACTTGATTGAGTTTTTTGAAGAAACAACGAAGAGGATTGATGGGGGCGGAGCGGTGGAGGTGATCTATATGGATTTCAGTAAGGCGTTCTACAAAGTTCCTCATGGTAGACTGGTTAACGAGGTTAGATCACATGGAATACAGGGAGAACTAGCCACTTGGATATAGAACTGGCTCAAAGGTAGAAGACAGAGGATGGTGGTGGGGTTGCTTTTCAGACTGGAGGCCTGTGACTAGCAGTGTGCCACAAGGATCAGTGCTGAGTCCATTGCTTTTTGTCATTTATAAAAATGATTTGGATGTGAACATAGGAGGGATGGTTAGTAAATTCACACATGACACTAAAATTGCTGACGTAGTGGACAGCAAAGAAGGTTACCTCAGAGTACACCGGGACCTTGATCAGATTGGTCAATAGGCCGAGGAGTGGCAGATGGAGTTTAATTTAGATAAAGGTGAGATGCTGCATTTTGGAAAGGCAAATCAGGGCAGGACTTGTACACTTAATGGTAATGTCCTGGGGAGTGTCGTTGAACAAAGAGACATTGGGGAGCAGGTACATAGTTCCTTGAAAGTGGAGTTGCAGGTAGACAGGGCGGTGAAGAAGGTGTTTGGTACGCTTGCCTTTTTTGGTCAGTGCATTGAGTATAGGAGTTGGGAGGGTCATGTTGCGGCTGTACAGGACATTGGTTAGGGCCACTTTTGGTATACTGCGTTCAATTCTGGTCTCCCTGCTATGGGAAGGATGTTGTGAAGCTTGAAAAGGTTCAGAAAAGATTTACAAGGATGTTGCCAGGGTTGGAGGGTTTGAGCTACAGGGAGAGGCCGAATAGGCTGGGGCTTTTTTTTGGAGTATCGGAGGCTAATATAGAGGTTTATAAAATGATGAGGGGCATGGATAGGGTGAATAGGCGAGGTCTTTTCCCTGGGGTAGGGGAGTCCAAAACTAGAAGGGCATAGGTTTAAGGGACCTGAGGGACAACTTTTTCACACAGAGGATGGTGGGTGTATGGAATGAGCTGCCAGAGGAAGTGGTGGAGGCTGGTACAATTACAACATTTAAAAGGCATCTGGATGGTTATATGAATAGAAAGGGTTTCGAGGGATATGGGCCAAATGCTAGCAAATGGGAATAGATTAATTTAGGATATCTGGTCAGCATGGACGGGTTTAACCAAAGGGTTTGTTTCCATGCTGTATGACTCTATGTAAATGTTCTGACTAGGAAAGAAGCAAAACATGAGCTTCTGTTGGGTAACATGGCCGGGCAAGTGACTGAGGTACAAGTAGTGGAATAACTTTAGGTCTCATGATCAGAATTCAGTTCGTTTTATAATGCTTGTGGAAAAGAGTAAACCTTCCACAAAAGTTAAAGGTTTTAATTGGAGTAAGGCAGATTTCAACAGTATGAGACAAGAACTTTCAAAAGTTATTTGGAGTAGACTGTTCTCAGGTAAAAGGATGTTTGAAAAGTGGGAGGCTTTCAAAAGTGTAAGGACAAGAGTTCAGGGGCATTCTGTTCCTGTTAGAGTGAAGAGTAAGGCTGGTCGGTTTAGAGAACGCGATGGATGAATGAAGATATTGAGGTTCTGGTCAAGAATAAAAAGAATCATATATTAATTATAGACAACTTTGCCTTCAAATGAATGTCTTGAACAGTATAGAGAGTGGAGGGGCATTCTCAAGAGGGAAATCAGGAAGGCAAAGAGGGATATGTGATAATCTTAGTGAATAAGGTTAAAGACCATCCAAAAAGATTCTATAAGTATATTAAGAGCAAAGAGAGAGTAGGACCCCTTAATGATCAATGAAAGGAGGGTTCAAGTTATAAGAAGAGGCTGGGACTTTTTTTCCTGGAGCGTAGGAGGTTGAGGGGTGACCTTATAGAGGTTTTTGTTTCCTTTATTCATTCATGGGATGAAAGCGTCTCTAACCATGCAACATTTATTGCCCATCCCTAATTGCCCAGAGGGCAGTTACAAGTCAACTGCATTGCTGTGGGTCTAGAGTCACAGGTAGGCCAGACCAGGAAAGGATGGCAGATTTCCCTCCCTAAAGGACATTACTGAACCAGATGGGTTTTTTTTTATTTTTCCCCTGACAATCGGCAATGGTCATCATCTTAATTCCAGATATTTTTATTGAATTCAAATTCCACCACCTGCCATGGCGGGATTCGAACCCAGGTCCCCAGATCATTGCCTGGGTTTCCTGATTAACAGTCCAGTAATAATACCACTAGGCCATTGCCTCCCCTTCATAATGTCATGAGGGGCATCAATAAGGTGAACGGCAGGTGGAGGATTTCAAGACTAGGGGGCATATTTTTAAGGTGAGAGGAGGAAGTTTTAAAAGGGATATGAGGGGCAAATATTTTACACAGAGAGCGGTTCGTGTGTGGAATGAACTTCCAGAGGAAGTGGTGGGTGTGGGTACAGTTATAGTGTTTAAAAGACATTTGGATAACTACATGAATAGGAAAGATTTGGAGGAATATGGGCCAGGAGCAGGCAGGTGGGACTGGGTTAGTTTGGGATTATGCGTCAGCAGGACTGGTTGGGCCGAAGGGATAGTTTCCATGCTGTACGACGCTATGACTGCAGCTCCTGCCCATATCTCAGGACCATCCCAGGGACGACACGTGTAAATCTGCTCTGAATTTCTTCAAACAGAGTCGATAAAAATGTGGAGCAGTCCTAATGAAGGGCCTGAAATGTCGACTTTCCTGCTCCTCAGATGCTCCTCTGGCACCACATTCTATCGACTCTGACTCCCAGCATCTGCAGTCCTTTCTATCTGCTTCAAACGCAGTGTTATCTTTCCAGTTTTTCAAATCTCGGAGCCCTGAGCTATCCACAGGACTATGGATGTGGTGTCACCAACAGATGCCTGTAAAATTAAACATCACTTCTCATTTTCCTGCGTTTATATTTTTCTGTCAGTTGAACAGAATTTGAAACTCTACTTAAGTAATTTCTGTTAGTCATTTTGTAGTCCAAAATGGCACTGGATTGTACGGACGAAACACTTTTCATTGTCTTTTCCCAAATACACGTGAAAATAAATTAATTCAGTTAAACCTATCTCCTTTTGCTTTCTGTAACATTAGCCCAAATGACAACATTCTGCACTTGCTGCACCTGCACACTAACTTTTTGAGATGCAGTTACACCCAGACTCCTGTATACCTTAGAATTCTGCTGTCTCTCTCTCTCCTTTCAAATAAAGTGCTTTTCCTGTCTTCCTCCCATCTTCCCACATTATGTTTCTCCTCCAAGTTGCTTGTCTATTTACCTGATCTGTCCAAAATCCTTTGCAGACTCTAGTCACAGCCTTGAGAACAATTTCCAACGCACTTGACAAATTTCACTGCAGGAACTTGAATCAGATCATTGGCCCTAGTATGGATATGTTTTATTTATTCATGGGATGTGGGTGTCACTGGCTGGGCCCAGCAGTTATCGCCCCATCCCTAGTTGCCCCCCCCCCCACATCAGAAGGTGGGGGTGAGCTGCCTTCTTGAACAACTGCAGTCCATGTGCTGTAGGGTAGACCCACAATGTCCCTCAGGGAGGGAATTCCAGGGATTCGGACCCAGCCAGACTGAAGGAACGGCCGATATATTTCCAAGTTGGGATGGGGAGTGGCTCGGAGGGGAGGATCTTGCAGGGGGTGGTGTTCCCATATACTGGTGCCCCTTGTCCTTCTGGATGGAAGTGGCCATGGGGGTTTGGAAGGTGCTGTCTAAGGAGCCTCGGTGAGTCTCTGCAGGGCATCTTGTAGATGGCACACACTGCTGCGACTGATCATCGGTGTTGGGGGTGGGGGGGGGGAAATGTTTGTGGGGGGTGCCCCGGGGGGGGGGGGGGGGGGGGGTGGGGCTGCTGCTTTGTCCCTGGATGGCGTCGAGCTTCTCGAGTGTTGTCAGAGCTGCCCCCATCCAGGGCAAGTGGGGAGTATTCCCTCACCCTCCTGTCTTGTGCTTTGTCGATGGGGGGACAGGGCTTTGGGGGGGGCAGTCAGGAGGGGATTTGCTCGCTGTAGGATTCCCAGCCTCTGACCTGCTCCTGTAGCCCCTGTGTTTATATGGGGCTGGGGTGCAGGTCAGTTTCTGGTCAATGGTTACCCCCAGGATGTTGATAGTGGCAGGATGGGGAGGAGATTCAGTGATGGTAACGCCATTGACCATCAAGGGGGCCATGGTTAGATTTTGTTTGGTTGGAGATAGTCATTGCCTGATACCTGTGCAGTGACCCACCTCGCTGGAGGGAGTTCGCTGAATGTCAAGTCCCATTATTCCTGAAGTCATCACAAAAGCTAGAGATTTTTCAAAATCCTCCCCCCGCCTTGACCTGCCTTTCAGACCTAGATTGATAGAAAGTAGAGACCTGGTTTCTGTACGAAAAATAATAATAATTTATTACAAATAATTACATTTTAGCTGCAGATATACAGTTATTGAACCACCACTATATTTCTTTATAGGTTCAAACTCTAAGCCCTTCATAAAACTCAGCCCCTATGCAGACAAATAGACCGACGCAAGAACACATTGGTGTTATGGATGTGGGGGAAAACAGAGAAGATAGTTCAATGGACACTGTCCACAGACACCACTGAAATGATCCCTGGGGCCTCCCTCTTCTCGATTTCTCATTTCCACCTACTTTGCCCTACTTGCAGGAGGCACAGGGCAACTGGTCCGCAAGTTACAAAGTCTCTGGACTGCTGTTAAAAAGGCGTTGCTGGCAGAAACTGGGTGTGACCGAAGGTTCATCCCTTCACCCTCAGCTGAACAAACACCAAACAACAGAACATCCCAGCAGTTCACACAGCAGGGCAAAAGGGCACACGGACGGGTTGACTCTGATTGGGCATGGCATGGGCGCAGAGAAACCGATGGGGAACAAAGATAGGCAGCCACCGAACTGAGTTCGGGCAGCCATGAGTGCACTCTGGACTATTGCACAAGTGTTGTCTCTTAATGCCATCGCGTGGAACCTCCAGCTGCTTGCCTTGGCGTTTGCGGAACGATGCATCCTGGAGAGGGGCTCCAGCCCGAATTTCCAGCTCGGGATCAGTGCCAGTCACACAGAATTAGGGGCACGCAGAGAGATGACCGAGGGAGAGAAAGAGAGAGTGACAGAGTCAGAAATACAAGGTGAAATGGAGGTGCAGTGTGAAAGAGAGAGAAAGGGGGTGACGTAGAGTGCAACAGAGACAAGTGGGGGAGAAGAGGACACAGAGAAATTAATGGAGATAAAGACAGAGGGAGAGAGAGACGGGGAGAGAGAGGGAGGGAGAGAGAGAGAGGGAGGGGAAGAGACAGGGAGAGAGGGAGCAGTCTCGGCTCATCAGCTGTGATGTCCTGCCCAGTTAATGTCTCAGGCGCCTCTGCCTGATACAGGTACATCCAATGGGGACATTGAGAATTTTCTTGATGAGCTGGGTTCTTCCTCCATGACGGCTCCGGTACCACACATCTATGGTGTGGGAGAGTGGGATAGAGTCAAGGCGAATGCTGAAATCTGGGGAACTCTTTAACCCCGGGACCAGACAGTTCTTCTGCAGACACTCGGCCATTCTGATTGTTGGTGGATAGCGGTCAGGATCTGTGCAGCTTCTGGAGGGACGGAGGGAGGGACAGTCATTTCAACCTCTCTCTGTCACAAACTCAGTGTGTCCCACAGCCCCCAGTGTCTTCGTGGAGCCCAGCTCACTCCCTCTCAATCTTTCACTCACATACTCTCCCTCTCTCTCTGTCTGTCTGTCGCTCTCACTCTCACTCTCTCTCTGTCTCACTCACTCTCAGTGTCTCTCAATCTCTGTCTCTCTCTCTCTATCTCTCATTCTCTCTCCATCCCTCTCACTCTGTTTCTCTGTGTATCCCTCCCAGAATGTTTTTGCCCGCTCTCTCTCTGTCCAGAGCTTCCCCCTCTCTCTCTGTGTCCCCCCCACCCCATGCCTCTCTGTCAATGTCTGCCCCATCTCCTCCTTTCAGTCTGTCTGTCTCTCTTGTTTTCTCTGTCTCATCTCCCTGTTTCTTTTTCTCTCCCTCCTACCAGTGTCTCAATCTCTCACGTTGTCCCTCTCTCGCTGTTTTCTCAGTCTCACACTCTTTCTCTCTCTCACCGTTGCTATCTGTCTCACTCACAGAAACTTTCTCTTCCTAGCACTTCCGCTGTCACTCACTCTCAATTTCTCCCACGATCTGCCTCTCACACACACAGGCATGTCTGTCTTTCTCTCTCTCACACACACAGACATGTCTGTCTTTCTCTCCCTCTCTCACACACACAGACATGTCTGTCTTTCTCTCCCTCTCTCACACACACAGACATGTCTGTCTTTCTCTCTGTCTCTCTCTCACACACAGACATGTCTGTCTTTCTCTCCCTCTCTCACACACACAGACATGTCTGTCTCTCTGACTCTCTCTCACACACACAGACATGTCTGTCTTTCTCTCTCTCTCTCACACACACACACAGACATGTCTTTCTCTCACACACACAGGCATGTCTGTCTTTCTCTCTGTCTCTCTCTCACACACAGGCATGTCTGTCTTTCTCTCTGTCTCTCTCTCACACACACAGACATGTCTGTCTTTCTCTCTCTCCCTCACATGCTGTCTCCACCAGCACCCCCTCCCCTCGCTGCCTCTTACCTGTATTTCCAGGGGGATAGAGAGAGGGAGCTGTAATCATGAGGGGCTCCTTTCTCCTCCTTGCAGCCTGTTAGGGTGCTCAGCTCCGGGTCTAACCTGGAGAAATAGGACTCAGCTTCCGATTCTGAGATGGGGACGTGGAGCAGCTGATGCCTCTGTCTTGTACTCCGGCGGAACCTGCGTCTCTCGCCCTTAGCACACCACAGCTGATCGACCAGGAGCAGCATCACCAGGACGTAGCTCTGTGTGGAAATTGGAAGCTTGTGAGACAGTCTGCATCTGGCAACCTGTATCTGCCTGTACACACTGCTATCTGTCTGTCTACATGTATCTGCCTGTACCCCCTTTCTCTCTCTATATATAGGTTTGTCTGTATCTGCCTGTATGTGTCTGTCTCTGTGCCTGTTTGTATCTTCTTGTACCTTGTCTCTCTCTCTCTGTCTGTATGTATCTAGCTGTTTGTTTCTGTCTGCTTGTATCTGCCCACCTGTATGTTCTTGTGTCTTCCTTTATCTTGTTGCCTGTCTCTGTAGCTGAGGTCCTGCATCTGTCTGTGTCCAGCTGGGTTTCTCTGCCTGACAGTGTTAATCAGTTTGTTTCTCTTAGTCGGTATGTATTTCTGTCTGTACTTGTCTGTCTGTATATTCTCTGATTGTATCAGCCTGTAGGTCTCCCTCTCTGCCTGTACCATCCTGTCTTTCCCTCTCTCTGTCAGTATGAACCTGCATTTCTCTCTCTGTCTGCCTGTAACACTCTGTCAGTATCAAACTATATCTTTCTCTGTCTGCCTGTACCATCCTGTACCCCACGCCCATCCGCCTGTATCAGCCTACCTTTTTCCCTGTGTCAGTGCCTGTCTGTCTCTGTCCATCTGTAACTCTGTTTCTGCCTGCCCTAATTTCTCCATCTACATTGGTCAATCAGTTATCCCTCTGCCTGTATCTTCCTGCCTTTCTCTGTCCAGCTCTCTCTCTCTCCACATCACTCCTGCTTCCCACTATCCTGCAAAATTGAGTAAATGAGGAGGGACAGAGGGAGATGGCGTGAGAGTTAGAGAGGGACAGAGGGAGAGAGATGGAGTGAGAGTTAGAGATGGACACAGGAAGAGAGAGGGAGAGAGATGGAGTGAGAGTTAGAGAGGGACAGAGAGAGAGAGGGATGGAATGAGAGTTAGAGATGGACACAGAGGGAGAGAGATGGAGTGAGAGTTAGAGAGGGACAAAGAGAGAAGCTGGGGAGGGGGCAGGGTGAAGATTGTGAGACAGAAACTGACAGCGAGAAGGAAGGAGACATAGAAGGCAGAAATGGAGGGAGAGTATGAGAGAAAGAGAGTGAATGGGTTAGCGATAGTCAGAGACAGGGAGTTGCTGACAGAGAGCGAGAGAGGGATTTGAATACAGAGCTCACTGAGGTCGGGAATGCAAAGCAGAGAGACACAGAGAGAGAAATATCAGCTCGCCCTGTCCTTGGCTCTTCCCCACATCGACAACCCTGCTATCCACCCCTCCCCCACCCCCCAAACTGGACCATCGCTCCATTTCCAGACACGAGGATCCTCCTGCCCCCAGCCGCAGTGAGCAGTAAAGGGCCCTGAATACAGACCCCTACCCACCACCCATCCCCCTACCCCCAGGGACTGACTCTGAGGGACACTCACCACCACAAGGGTCTGCATTGTCAACACCGGGATCCTTCACTGTCTGAGGAATGGCCTCTCCCTCACTGCCTCGAGTATGGAGTTCCCTCAGTCTGTCATTTCCCTCGCACTCCCGTCACTATTTAAACCCTACCTCCCTCGCTGTGTTTGTTTGTGTGCTTCCCTGCTTCTAACCACAGATTCTGAGGCAGGAGAGGGGC
>NC_063373.1:502532-510738 GCF_021869965.1 Rhincodon typus
CAGTGCCCGCTCCCTCAGCACTGACCCTCCGACAGTGCCCGCTCCCTCAGCACTGACCCTCCGACAGTGCCTGCTCCCTCGTTTATTGCATTTTGTTGTTTATGAGTTAGAGACTGCACAATGTGGGCTTTTGGTATGAGGGAGAATGTGACTGCGTTCCAAGGCACACTTGCCTTTCATCGCTCAGCCCTTTGAGTACCGGAGTTGGGGGATGTCATGTTGAGGTTGTACAGGGATGTTGGTGAGGCCTCTTCTGGAGAAGTGTGTCCAGTTCTGGGTGCCCCATTATAGGAAGGATATTATTAAACTGGAGAAGGTTCGGGAGAGATTTACCAGGATGTTGCCAGGAATGGAGGGTTTGAGTTATAAGGAGAGGCTGGGTAGGCTGGGGCTATTCTCGCTGGAGTGTAGGAGGCTGAGGGGTGACCTTATAGAGGTTTATAAAATCATGAGGGGCATGGATAAGGTCTTTTCCCCGGGGTGGAGGAGTCCCAAACTAGAGGGACACAGGTTTAAGGTGAGAGGGGAAGGATTTAAGAGGGACCTGAGGGGCAACGTGTTCACACAGAGGGTGGTGCGTGTTTGGAACGAGCTGCCAGAGGAAGTGGTGTGGGCTGGTACAACATTTAAAAGACATTAGGATCAGTACATGAATGGGAAAGGTCTGCTGGGATGTGGGCCAGGAGCAGGCAGTTGTGGGACTGGTTTAGTTTGGAAAAAGCGGTTGGCATGGACCGTTTGGGCCGAAGGGCCTGTTTCCCCGCTGTGCGGCAGACTGATCGACGTTGGGAACGATGTTCCTATCCCCAAGGAGGGGTCACAACCCTCGATTCAGCCTCTGACACGTTATCCCTCACCCACAGTTCTCCCCCCCCCCCCCACCTCCCCAGTTGGTAAACCCGGTGCAACGTTGAGGGTGAGGACCAGCTGTGAGCTCTGTTTGCCAGCCAGCACCAAGGTGTTTCCTGTTGACAGCGCAGCGTCGCTCTATAATTACCCACAAAAGCAGACCTGAAAGCAACTGCGCACCTACTGGTGGTCACAGATTGTAAATTGCTGGCCTCGTTGTTTTCTTCAGCCCGACACCTGCTCTGACCTTTCTGTCATCGCTTCCTCCTACCCACACACACCCCCGTCTGCCCTTTCACACTGCCGGTCTGAGGTACAGAAAGAGTCTGCTCTGCCCATCGAGGCTGCACAACCCCTCACCCTCCTGCCCCCCTTACCTTCAGACCTGTCATTGACCCCTCCACCCACCCTCCTGTCTACCCGATCTCTGTCCCTCATCGTTTTTATACATCCTCAATCGTGTCTCCTCTGCTCTGACAGAAACAACCCCAGTCTCCCTGTATAACTAAAACTCGCCAGCCCGAGGCAACGTCCTGGTAAATCTCCTCTGCGCCCTCATCGCCTCGCTGCTGTATGGGACGCCCATGATGGAGTAGCGCAAAATGGCTTCCAGCTACACATGGCATCAGTAGCAGAACATGGCTGACAGTAGTTAGAGAGCCTGGGGAAAGATTTCATGAATGTGGTCTTGACAAATTGGACAAAACTGGATCTGTAGATTCAAGGTAACAGAATAGGCCACTACGCAAAAGATTTCACACCACATTTAATTTGTGAATCTCGCTTTAATTATTTCATCAATCTTTTATCCTTCAGATAATCATAGATCTTGGTTCTGAAGTCATTCTAGATTTGCGTACATACCAAAAAAAAAAGACTAAACGCTTTAGAGGAAAGGATTAAAATTAAAATACGTGTACAAACCAGTCTCGGGCAATAAAAGCAGCCCCCATTACAGGGAGAGTTGGATTACACATACAGAAACTGGCAGATGTTGCTTGAAATGTGGTTGAAATTATCAGACACCCAAGGATAAAGATAGGGGTGTCTAGTAAACAGAAAACTGGTCACAACACCATAACAGAAGAGTTCTAACACAAGGTGCAACCGAAAAACTTTATTGGAACTGATATGACAAATTTTATAACAATTAGTCAGACTAATATGTCTCGTAATGAGGTTAGTAAACGGTATAATGGAAGCGATCAGCCAGGACTTTTGTCACTGGAGCGTAGGAGGGGACCTTACAGTGGTTTATAAAATCATGAAGATGAATGGTCTTTTCCGTAGGGTGGGGGATTTTCAAGGCTAGGGGTCATATCTTTAAGATGAGAGGAGAAGGGTTTGAAAAGGACACAAGGGGCAATTTATTTTCATACAGAGGGTGGTGCGCGTGTGGCGTGAGCTGCCAGAGGAAGCGGCTGAGGTTGGCACGACATTTAAAAGACACCAGGATAGGTACAGGAATGGGAAAGGTTTGCAGGGATATGGGCCGGGAGCAGGCAGGCGTGGGACCGGTTTAGTTTGGGAAAATGGACGGGTTGGGCCAAAGGGTGCAGTTAGGATGTTTAAAAGACATTTGGATAAGTACGTGGACAGGGAAGGCTCGGAGGGTTATGGTGGGGGGTGGGGTGAGGCTTGGAGCGAAGGGTCTGTTTCCATGTGACTGCAAGTATCCAATTAGTTAATGTCGGGAAAGGAATGGACTTGAGTGGGGAAATCCCAAGAAGGAAGATGAGAGTGTCTGGGAAATATTATGAGACCCATAGAGGACTGGCAGTTAACCATGAGCCTCGCATCTTTGGCGTGCAATCGTACGATTAAGCTTAATTAGAAACGTATGTCATTAATAAAATGACCGCACTTGTTGAAGGTGGGATGAAACTAATGTATGTCCCCAATTTGTTCAGGACAGCAAGATCCCACTTCCTTCCCCAGTAGAGCGCCATTCCATGCTCTGCTCCCACGCTCAGTGCACCTCAAATGTGCTTGCAATGTTCTCAATTTCAGTCACCACCCCCAACATTTCCGCACGGATTTCCCAGCGATCCGATCCATAGGCCTGACAAAATAGAATGAGACATCGAGAGAGCAAGGGAGAGAGAGAGAGAGAGGTCGAGGAGAGACAGAGAGAGGGGAAAGATACAGAGAGAGAGGGAGAGTGATTTAGAAACAGAGGGGGAGAGAACATAGAACATTACAGCGCAGTACAGGCCCTTCGGCCCTCGATGTTGCGCTGACCTGTGAAACCAGTCTGAAGCCCATCTAACCTAAACTATCCCATTATCATCCATATGTTTATCCAATGACCATTTAAATGCCCTTAAAGTTGGCGAGTCTACTAGTTTTGCAGGCAGGGCATTCCACGCCCTTACTACTCTCTGAGTAAGGAACCTACCTCTGACATCTGTCCTATATCTATCACCCCTCAATTTAAAGCTATGTCCCCTCGTGCTAGCCATCACCATCCGAGGAAAAAGGCTCCCACTGTCTACCCTATCTAATCCTCTGATCATCTTGTATGTCTCTATCAAGTCACCTCTTAACCTTCTTCTCTCTAATGAAAACAGCCTCAAGACCCTCAGCCTTTCCTCATAAGACCCTCCCTCCATACCAGGCAACATCCTGGTAAATCTCCTCTGCACCCTTTCCAATGCTTCCACATCCTTCCTATAATGCGGTGACCAGAACTGTACGCAATACTCCAAGTGCGGCCGCACCAGAGTTTTGTACAGCTGCAACATCACCTCATGGCTCCGAAACTCAATCCCTCTACCAATAAAACCTAACATACTGTACGCCTTCTTAACAACGCTATCAACCTGGGTGGCAACTTTCAGTGATCTATGCACATGCACACTACCAAGAATCTTACCATGAGCCCAGTACTCTGTATTCCTGTTACTCCTTCCAAAGTGAATCACCTCACACTTTTCCGCATTAAACTCCATTTGCCACCTCTCAGCCCAGTTCTGCAGCTTATCTATGTCCCTCTGTAACCTGCAACATCCTTCTGCACTATCCACAACTCCACCGACTTTGGTGTCATCCACAAATTTACAAACCCATCCTTCTACGCCCTCATCCAGGTCATTTATAAAGGAGAGAGAGAGAGAGAGTTGGGAGAGAATGAGACAGATAGAAATGGGAGAGAGAAAGATATGGAGAGAGGAGGTAGAAAGAGAGATCAAGGAGAGAGAGTTAACCACAGAGGAGATGGAGAGGACAGGGAGATGGAGGTGAGAAGGAGAGAGGGAGATCAAGAAGTTGGAGGGAGAAAGGAAAGAGAGATTAAGGGAAGAGAGAGTGATTTAGCAACAGAAGAGAGAGAGAGACAGAAAAGAAACAGATAAACAAGTGGGGGAGAAAGAGACAGTGAGGCCAGAGAGAATGAGATGGGGGGAGAGAGACAGCAACAAAACAGAGAGAGAGAGGGATGGGAGAATGGAGAGAGAGAGAATGGAGAATGAACGGGTAGAGAGAGAGAATGGGGGACAAGATAGAGACGAGGCAAAGGTAAAGAGAGAGGACAGACAAAGATAGACAGCAGTAGAGGAGAGAGAGAGGGATCCACTATTACCAAGTTGTGTAATCACCTTTCACATGGCACATACCCCACAGAAAGAGGCGATTCTGCCCAACTAATCAGTTCCTGCTCCACTTGAATCTGCTCCCCTCTTACTCCACGTCAATTTACCATGGTCACCCTGATCACTTAAACCCACAGATACCCAAACAGGTCGCCATTCTCAACTCCCTCTGGGCCAGGGGGAGGGGAACACACAGCGTTTCTCCCAAATTCTCAAGGGAACAACAGCTTCCTCTGCAAGACGCGCCCTCAGAGATTATTTCTGTTGATTAGAATCTACTCTCGTGCCCTTGCCCCTCACCTCTCCCAAGATTATTATTCCCTGAGGAGTGGTACGCAGAACTAAATGCACATGGAGATCCAAACAATTCAGATTTCACACAGAGAAGTGGGGCTACTGTGTCCTGGATGGTCACGCAGCATGGAAACATACCCTTCGACCCAACCAGTCCGTGCTGACCTATAATCCCAAACTAACCTAGCCCCACCTGCCAGCTCCTGGCCCATGTCCCTCCAAACCTTTTCCTATCCATGTACTTATCCAAATGTCTTGTAAACGTTGTAACTGTACCCGCACCCACCACTTCCTCTGGAAGCTCATTCCACACATGAACCACTCTCTGTGTTAACAAAAAAGTTGCCCCTCGTGTCCTTTTTAAATCTCTCTCCTCTCACCCTAAATATGTGCCACCTGGTCTTGAAATCCCCCACCCTGGGGGGGAAAACACACCTGCTAGTCACCCTATCTATACCTCTCATGATTTTATAAACCTCTATAAGGTCACCCCTCAGCTTCCAACGCTCCAGGGAAAACAGCCCCAGCCTCTCCTGATAACTCAAACCCTCCATTCTCGGCAACATCCTGGTAAATCTCTCCTGAACCCTCTCCAGTTTAATAATATCCTTCCTATAACAGGGTGACCAGAACTGGACACAGTTCTCCAGAAGAGGCTTCACCAACGTCCCTGTACAACCTCAACATGATGTTCTCCAACTCCGATACTCAAAGCGTCTGAGCAATGAAGGGAAAGTGTGTTAAACACCTCCTTACCCGCCCTGTCTACCTGTGACACAAACTTCAAACAATTATCTACCTGCTCCCCTAGGTCCCTCTGTCCTACAGCACGGCCCAGGGCCCTACTAGTAATTTACCAAAATGCAACACCTCGCGTTTATCCAGATTGAACTCCATCTGACAGTCTTCAGCCCATTGATCCAATTGATCAAGATCTCTTTGTAATCTTAGATAACCTTCTTCACTGCCCATTATACCACCAAACTTTGGTACCGTCCGCAAACTTACTAACCATACCCTCCTATATTCTCATCTAAATCATTGAGATAAATAACAAACAAAACCAATAGTGTTGAGCTTCTCGAGTGTTGTTGGAACTGCCCCCATCCAGGGACAAGTGGGGAGTAATCCCTCACACTCTTGCCTTGCCAATGGTGGGACAGGCTTTGGGGGGGGGGGGGGGAGTCAGGAGGGGGGTTACTCACTGCAGGGTTGCCAGCCTCTGACCTGCTCTTTTAGCCCCTGTGTTTATATGGGGCTGGGTCCGGCTCAGTTTCTGGTCAATGGTAACCCCCAGGATGTTGATAGTCGGGGGGGGGGGGGGGGGGGGGGGGGGGGGGATTCAGTGATGGTAACGCCATTGAACGTCAAGGGGGCGATGGTTAGATTGTCTCCGGTTGGGGACTGTAATGTCAAACATATCACCGTTCCTTCAGTGCGGCCGGGTCCAAATCCCTGGAATTCCCTCCCTAAGGGACATTGTGGGTCTTACCCCACAGCACATGGACTGCAGTGGTTCAAGAGGGCAGCTCATCCCCAGCTTCTCAAGGGGTGGTTAACTGGGGATGGGGGGGCGTGGTCAATAAACGCGGTTTATTGCACAGTCTCCCGTTGCCCCTACATTCCTCGGCTGGGACTTCCTCCACCGAAGACACCTTCTACTTGACGTCACTATCACAAAGAACTGCCGGACCAATCGTTTACCATTTACGTTCTCGGCACCACCTGAGTGGACATGTTTGAATATTATGCAAAAAGGCATCGAATCATCGCCAAGACCGCCGCTCTGCCAGGCCCAATATAAGCGAGGAGCAAGGGAGTGGGTGGGAGGATAGACAGTAGATTCACTTGGCAGGCTACAGCGATGAACGTCTTCCACCCGTTGGCCGTCTTCCTCTGCTTCCTCGCAGGTTAGCTGGCGTTTGCTGTCCCGTTCGCGGGCTCCTTCTCCTCATGGCTCACAGCCCGGCCTTCAAAGGATTCCAACCCGGGGAGGGACGGGTCAGTCAGTTTGCAGGCGGCACCAAAACTGGAGGGCGTAGCGGGCAGCGAGGGAGCTTACCCTGGGGGTACGATGCGGCCTTGATCGGATGGGGCCAAGGAGGGGCAGATGGATTTAGATCCAACGTGAGACGCTGCATTTTGGGGAAGGCACATCAGGGCAGGACTTCACGGGAAGGTCCTGAGAAGTGTCGCTGAACGCGGAGACCCAGGGGGAGCAGGTACATAGTTCCTTGAAAGTGGAGTCGCAGGTAGACAGGGCGGTGAAGAAGGTGTCTGGTACGCTTCCCTTTACTGGTCAGTGCATTGAGTGTAGGAGGTGGGATGGTCATGTTGGGGCTGTACAGGACATTGGTTAGGGCCACTTTTGGAATAGTGCATTCGATTCTGGTCTCCCTGCTGCAGGAAGGACGTTGTGAAACCGGAAAGGGGTGAGAAAAGCTCCCAGGTTTGATTGTAACCTCGGGCAACCGTCTGCTTGGATTTATTTCGTGCATTCTACCCCGTGTCTGCATGGCTTTCCTCCGGGCGCTTCAGTTTTGTCCCATAGTGCCCAGGGATGTGCGGGTTAGGGTGGATTGGCCGTGGGAAATTGTCCCGTAGTGCCCAGGGATGTGCGGGTTAGGGTGGGTTGGCCGTGGGAAATTGTCCCGTAGTTCCCAGGGATGTGCAGGTTAGGGTGGATTGGCCGTGGAGAATTGTAGGGATATGGAGATGAGGGCATGGGAGCTGAGTCTCCTTAAACTGAAACGTTGGACGGCGCACTGCCAAGCCCCTTGCGGGAGGCTACACAAATGCACGGCCCCCCATTTCTCGTTGCAACCTCCTGTCAGTGCGACCTCTCCCCCCACCCCACACCACCTCCTCCCCCCACCACACCCCTTTCTTTCCTGCTCAGTCCTCCATTGACACGTTCCTCTCTTCCAGGCAGCACCTCAAACCCGGTCCTGCGTCAGCCCCTGTCTGCGTCGGTGCCAGCGGGAGGCACTGCCACCTTGACTTGCCAGGTGACGAACCTGAATATCGCGGACTATGGCGGGTTCTGGTACCAGTTGCGGAAAGGGCAGAAGCCACGATGGGTGCTGGTGCACTGGGCCAGCGGTCAGGTCGACCGGGGCACAGGCTACACGGACCGTTACCTACCTTACAGGGACTCAGCGACCAGCAGCTACGTCCTGACCATCAGTAGCATCTCTGAGGCAGACACTGGCACCTACTACTGTGCCACCGTCAAAGACAACATGGTCTTCTTTGGCAACGGCATCCACCTGCTTATACCCAGTGAGTAGTCACTCTGCGGGCATTGTGCTCAGCTCCTGGTCAACCAGAGGCACATGGTTCCCGGTCTCTCCCTATCCTACCGAGAGCGCCGCGTACAGTTCCTGGTCTCTCCCTATCCCACCGGGAGCGCCGCGTACAGTTCCCGGTCTCTCCCTATCCCACCGGGAGCGCCGCGTACAGTTCCCGGTCTC
>NC_063373.1:510838-514647 GCF_021869965.1 Rhincodon typus
GCCGCGTACAGTTCCCAGTCTCCCTATCCCACCGGGAGCGCCGTGTACGGTTCCTGGTCTCTCCGTATCCCACCGGGAGTGCCGTGTACGGTTTTTGGTCTCCGTATCCCACCGGGAGCACCGTGTACAGTTCCTGGTCTCTCCGTATCCCACCGGGAAAGCCGTGTACCGTTCCCGGTCTCTCCCTATCCCACCGGGAGCGCTGCGTACAGTTCCCGGTCTCTCCCTATCCCACCGGGAGCTCCATGTACAGTTCCCGGTCTCTCTGTATCCCACCGGGAGTGCCGTGTACAGTTCCCGGTCTCCCCCTATCCCACCAGGAGCACAGTGTACAGTTCCCAGTCTCTCCCTATCCCACCGGGAGCGCTGCGTACAGTTCCCGGTCTCTCCCTATTCCACCGCGAGCTCCATGTACAGTTCCCGGTCTCTCTGTATCCCACCGGGAGTGCCGCGTACAGTTCCCGGTCACTCCATATCCCATGGAAAGCGCCGCGTACAGTTCCCGGTCTCTCCCTATCCCACCGGGAGCGTCGCGTACAGTTCCCGCTCACTCCATATCCCACCGGGAGCGCCGCATATAGTTCCCGGTCACTCCCTATCCCACCGGGAGCGCTGCGTACAGTTCCCGGTCTCTCCATATCCCACTGGGAGTGCCGCGTACAGTTCCCGGTCTCTCTGTATCTCACCAGCTGACATCTCTTACCCCTCCAACCTCTCCGCAGGTCGCCAGCTGTCGCCACCCACCATCCACCTGTACCCACCGCCGGCCGAGCAGCTGAACTGCAAGGACTCCAACCTGACCCTCACCTGCCTGGCGAACGGCTTTTACCCAGGCCATGTGCGCGCCCGATGGACGATGGACGGAGAGGAGGTGGGCCGCCATCTGGTGACGGAGGCCGTGCCCCAGGAGGAGGAGGAGGAGGGGGGGAAGGCGCAGGGCACTGGAGGCAGCTATAGCTGGAGCAGTTACCTGACCATGTCCGCCAAAGATTGGCATGCCCACTCTCGCTTCTCCTGCCAGCTCGAGCATGAATCCAGTGGGGAGCCTCTGGTGGCCGTGGTCGACAGGGAGTCCTGCCCACTCTCATAGCCGCGGCTGCGTACGGTTCCCGGTCTCTCCGTATCCCACTGGGAGCGCCGTGTACGGTTCCCAGTTTCCGTCGTGGATCCAATAAAATAGAACACAAACCAGCCCCCGTCAGCCTCATGAGTCTTTCATTCTTTGATCCATAGGGATCTCTGACCCATCGCAGACAAAGAGCTGGGGTAAAGGGGGTCATTTTCAGGATGATTTCCTGTAACTAGGGGTCAGAGCCGCAGGGATCGGTGCTGGGCCCGCATTTATTGACAATATCTATAAGCAACTCCGATGGGGAAAGGGAACGCGTTCCCGCCAAGTTTGTGGATGTTGTAAAAACGGTTGGAAATTCCAGCGGTGAGGATGGTAAGGGAGAGTGTGCAGAGGGATACAAGCAGGTTCAAGGAGTGCGCCAAAACTGGGCAGAAGGAATATAACGTGGGGGGGAGCGTGAGGTTCCGCACTTTGGCAGGAAGGACAGAGGGGCTGGATATTATATAAACGGGGAAAGACTGCGGGACGTTACGGAACAGAATATAACGTGGGGGGAGCGTGAGGTTCCACACTTTGGCAGGAAGGACAGAGGGGCTGGATATTATATAAACGGGGAAAGACTGCGGGACGTTACAGAACAGAATATAACGTGGGGGGAGCGTGAGGTTCCACACTTTGGCAGGAAGGACAGAGGGGCTGGATATGATATAAACGGGGAAAGACTGCAGGACGTTACAGAACAGAATATAACGTGGGGGGAGCGTGAGGTTCCGCACTTTAACAGAAAGGACAGAGGGGCTGGATATTATATAAACGGGGAAAGACTGTGGGACGTTACAGAACAGAATATAACGTGGGGGGAGCATGAGGTTGCACACTTTGGCAGCAAGGACAAAGGAGGTGAATACTATTTAAATGGGCAAAGACTGTGGAAAGCTGCAGGATAGAGGAATTAATTCTTGTCCACTCATGTTGCCACACTGGAGTCAAACATGACCAGATCAGCCATAATCTCATTGAATGACAGAGCAGGCTCCTCCCGTTCCCATATCTTTATAGTTTCTGCCCCTCCTTCTCCTCTTAGGGAGTGCTGGAGATGGCATCTTTGCAAGAAAATTCAGCTCCGGTACTACACGCTTGAAATTCACGAATAAAAAAGCAACAAGGGTTCAAAAAGCAACACATAAAAATAATAATAAATAGCAGTGCTGCAGAGCTTTGCACTTGCAGAGACACAGCTCAGACGGTATTGCCCAGTGTCAGTGAGTGGCCACAGGAGCGGACAAGGGGTTGGTCTCTCGCATAGATTTCCAAAGAAGCAACGGTGGGCTGCCGCCTTGGTCCTCCTGCCGAGAGGGGGCGCTGACGCGGGGCTGACCCAGTCCACGCACACCCAGCGGACGCTGACACAGGGCTGACCCGGTCCTCCCACCATCAGAGGGCGCTGACACAAGGCTACCCGGTCCTCCCACCACCAGAGGGCGCTGACACAGGGGTGATTCTCTCTTCTCGCCTCCAGAGGGCACTGACATTTGGGTGGTGGTCTATTTTAGACACCCACCACTGGTGGGCAAGGCTAACACGCATCGCCCAGCAACGGGGGGCGGTGCTAATGCAGTCCTCCCAACAACAGGGGGCGGTGCTAATGCAGTCCACCCAACACCAGGGGGCTGTGCTAATGCAGTCCACCCAACACCAGGGGGCGGTGCTAATGCAGTCGTCCCAACTGGGGGCGGTGCTAATGCAATCCGCCCAACACCAGGGGGCGGTGGTAATGCAATCCACCCAACACCAGGGGCCGGTGCCATCGCTGTCCGAGAGGGCGTGGCTACATTGCGACATCTTAGGGGCGGTGCTAGCCCTTTCCCCACCCCACGATGAAGGGGCGGCGCTAACCGCGTGACCTCGCCCCCATGGGGCACGTGCTAACCCGCCGTTGTTGGGGCTGGGGGGGTCACAATAATTGAGGGCGTGGCCACGTCGCAGTGGGCGGCGCCAACGGTGCACGCCTGACAATGGGGGGGCGGGGCCGGCGCCGCCGATAACACGGCCCACGCGTTGACCTGGTCCTCCCAGTCGCTAGGCGGCGCTCCGTGCCGCGGAGGTCCGGCCCACGGCGACGGCGCCTCTTGCTCGCGTGGGAGAAGCCTTTCTTTCCCCACCCCCAGCCGCACACCAGCGCAACGTTGCCGGCGTGTGGGCAGGGAGGGAGGTGCAGGGAAGGAAGGGGGGGTGGGGGAAAATAAAAGTGTTCTGAAGGAAGCGGGGAAGTGACGGCGCGGAGGATGGCCGAGCTCCTGGAGAAGATCCTGAACAACTTGCTGGAGCCGGACACGGCGCTGATCCAGCAGGTAAGGGCGGCGTGTGAGGCGCGCCCCGGACTAGGCCTCACTCCACCAACTGCCAGCGGCAGCGCGAGCGCCTTTCGAAACGGCGGCGCGTGGCATCCCGGGGCAACCGCCAATCACCGGCACAGGGGCGGGGCCGCGCCTCGTGGTCCGCCAATCGCGGGCGGGGCTCTCCCGTGTCGGGCGCCAATCGCCGGGGCGAGGGGCGGGGCCGCGCCTCGGTGACCGCCAATCACAGGCGGATCTTCTGGGGGGGGCGGGGGAGGACAGCCGCCAATATCCGTGGCGAGAGTGAGGGGCGTGGCTGGCTGGTCGCCAATCACATGGAAGGGGGCGTGGCCGTGGCTGGTAAGGCGCCAATCCCATGTGGTCTCCGGGGGGGGGGGGGC
>NC_063373.1:514747-518189 GCF_021869965.1 Rhincodon typus
AATTACCCTTTGTTTACACGTGGAGAGTCCTTGACGCTGATCCAACCTCCCCCAAGCCAGCTCTCAGAGTGAGCAGGACCTCTGACCCTCCTGTTTATATCCGTCAGCCAGGGCTCCCTGATTGGACCTGCTTAACAGCCCCAATGAGGGAACTCAGATTCTATGGGGTACACCCAGCTGATCTCTTTACAGTCACTAAAGATGGTGTTACTGGGGGGGGACAGCTGGTGACTGTCCTTGAGTGGGAGGGAGTGTTTGAAGCAGTTCCTGAGCCCTGGGGAGGGGTTGAAGACAGTCCCTTAGGGGAGGTGGTCTGATTTGAAGAGTGACTGATTCTACTGGTCTAGATTTTAAAATAGGCCATGTATTTCATGACAGAGATTTATAGATCTTACTGTGAAACAGGGAGAGAAATGCCAAGTAAAAATTGGCGAAGCAACTTGAGAAGTAAAAGTAGGAAGTATCTTCCTGCTGCATTACTATCTGAATGATTCTGTTTTGAAGCACGGTGCCCCCTGCTTTAGGAGCATTCAATGGAACGATAATCATCTGTGTAGGTTATCTGGCCTATGTCTGTGCTGTATCTACCTCTTATACCACCCACAGGCCACAGCTCAGTTGAAGGAAGCTTTTAAGGATCCGTCAGTGGTCCCTGCACTCTGCAACATCCTCGCAAATTCACCAAACCCTCAGGTAAATGGCTTCTCGTCTTGTTTAGGCTGGGTTCGGGAGAATAGGTAAGAAAAAAAAACTGTTTTGGTAATCAGAGAGACTCTAAATTAATGACAGCAGAGAAAGAAAGTGAGAGAAAATGAAGTGTATTTGAAGTGGAACAGGGAGGAGAATGGAGTTTTAAAAAAAAATACACAGTAAATAACAGGGAGAATAATGTGATTATTTTCAACACAGTAATGTGTAGTGGGCAATACATGCCATAAAGTAAGAGGTGAAATGTTAAAGTGACAAGGTTAAAAGTTCCATATGGAGGGTTCAGAAAAGATTTACCAGGATGTTGTCAGGAATGGAGGGTTTGAGATATAAAAATAGGCTGGGACTTTTTCCACTGGAAGTAGGAGGTTGAGGTTTATAAAATCATGAGGGGCACGAATAAGGTCAATGACAAGGGTCTTTTCCTTTGAGTGGGCAATTTCAAAACTAAGGGACATATTTATAAGGTGAGAGGAGAAGGATTTTAAAAAGGACATGAGGGGCAATGTTTTTACACAGAGAGTGGTTTGACTGTTGGATAAACTTCTGGAAGAAATGGTAGATGTAGGTACAGTTAGTGTTCGAAAGCCATTTGGACAGGTACATGAATAGAGAAGGTTTGTAGGGATGTGGGCCAAGCACAGGCGGGTGGGACTAATTTAGTTGGGAAACCTGGTTGGTGTGGACTGGTTGAACAGAAAGGTCTGTTTCCGTGCTGCATGACTCTGTGGCTCTTAGTGCATGTGACAATGCATGACATACTCCTGTGGAAGTTGTTTGGTAACACTGAATTTGAATATTGCTGGAAAAAAGGCACAATTTGTTGAAGTTGAGATGTCTACCTCCAACAGCCACAAACATGGCCATCTGTGCCCAGTATGGCTGTGACCTGTGGAGAAATTTTAGCAACAGTCAACAATGGTTTTGTGGGCATTGTTAGATGTTAAAACATTCAATTTCTGTTCACATTCCCCCCCCCCACCCTCTGCTGGAGTGGGATTCAAATCGGAGTTAACATTTCAAATCTATTGACCCTTCTACAGAGCTGTAAAAGGGCCCCTTGACTAGAGGCATTAACTCTGCTTTCTTGCTGCAGGTGCTGCCAGATCTCCTGAGGTCCTCCAGCAATTTCTGTTTTTGTTTCCAGTTTCTGGTGTCTTCGGTTCTGTGTTTTACTAAATTACCCTGATGGTTTGAGCTCCAGCATTAAAACTGCTCAGCTTGCTGTGTGTGAATTGGCTGCTGTGTTTCTTACACTGTAAAAGTGCTTCTGAATTTGCTGAGAGCACTAGAACATTTAACTTCTCTCATTCCTTTCCCATCCTGATTTCTTTCCTTTTCCATGTTGGCATTTAATGGCTTGAAACGGGTTCCCCAAATGCATAAAAAGTGGCTGTAGTCCACAATCAACAGCTATTGGCTATCTCGTCGAAATTCCTTCAGTTCCTTTCAGCCCTTTTTGTTTCTAGGTACACTTCATTCCATGTTGTCTCTCTGTGTGTTAACAAAATCCTATTCTTCTTTTTTTTTTTTCCACTGTCCCCTTTAGATCCGACAGTTTGCAGCAGTGCTCGTGAGGAGAAGAGTGGCCAAGCACTGGAAGAAACTGTCGGTGGATCTTAAAGAGAAGTACGTGATGAACTTTTTAAATGTATCCGCAGAATAGAGACCTGGCGTGAGATTAGCTTTAAGCTTTTGTGTAGTGCTTTCTTTCTGTCTGCAACCTGGGATTTGACAGTGAATGTTCGAAAGATCAGTGCAGAGTGAGCTTGTGTGGTGGGGACATTGTATAGGCAGCTTTAAAGTGGTTCAACTGTGGAATGAACTAACCTTGTGCTATCTATATCCTGAGAGTGTTGATGGGAACAATGTTGAGGGAGCTTTTACTCTGTTTCTAATCCCATGCCGTCCCTGTCCTGGGAGTGTTTGTTGGGAGGGGGGACAGTGTAGAGGGAGTTTTACTCTGTATCTAACCCCATGCTCTCCCTGTTTTGGGAGTGTTTGAGACAGCATTTATCTGTGTTCTGTTAGTGCATGCTGTGCATGTGTTTAAGAGATCTTTATGATGTACTAACGGATTCTCTCTCTCTCTCTCTCTCTCTCTCTCTCTCTCCCTCTCCCCTTTGTACGTTCAGTTTGAAGCCGGTGGTTCTGCAGTCTCTGCAACAGGAACATGAGTAAGTATGCGGGCTGTGAAATGTGTGTGGTAAGAATGCAGATTGCTGTGAGATCTATTAACCAAGGCTAGTGCAGGAATGCTGGATGGCTGCTGAGAATATGAGGGCCATCATGCCACAAATGGTTATCCTGTGCAAGACATAATGATTGCTGATGGTAGTTTTCTGGCACTGTTACTGAGACTGGCTCTCTCAAACCTTTGAATTCCACCCGTGCATTCATGTGAACTAATTTAGCAAGGCCAGTCCACCCTAGCCTGCACATCTCTTGGACTGTGGGAGGAAACCGGAGAACCTGGAGGAAACCCACACAGACACGGGGCGAACGTGTAAACTCCACACAGACAGTCACCCGCGGGTGGAATCGAACCCAGGTCCCTGGAGCTGTGAGACAGCAGTGCTAACCACTGAGCCACCATACCGCCCTCCTTCCTGTGTTCGCTCGCTAGCTCTCGTGCTCTGTGTCTCTCTCTGTCTGTGTCTGTGTCTGTGTCTGTGTCTCTCTAGCTGTGTCTGTGTCTGTGTCTGTGTCTCTCTAGCTCTCTCTGTCTGTGTCT
>NC_063373.1:518199-528724 GCF_021869965.1 Rhincodon typus
TGTCTGTGTCTGTGTCTCTCTAGCTCTCTCTGTCTGTGTCTGTGTCTCTCTAGCTCTCTCTCTCTAGCTCTCTCTCTCTCTCTAGCTCTCTCTCTCTCTCTAGCTCTCTCTCTCTGTCTCTCTCTCTTCTCACCATACAGTGGTCTCCGCTACTGGAACCGTTTTCATTGACCGTGCCATAATGCACCCTCGCAAACTGACTGGCTGTGGCTTTTGATGTGTTATAATTTCACCTGAAACTGACTGGCCTTCATGTCCCTGTCATCCCCTCTCGCAGACACAAAGTACGGCACTCTGTAGCCCAGCTGGCAGCTATCATCGTCAAGCATGAAACGCCCGAAAAGTGGCCGCAACTGCTTCAGTTTATAACTCAATGGACGAAAAGCAGTGTTCCAGAGGAGAGACAGGTGGGTAAAGGCTGCTGTAGGCAGATTGATCAATCAATCTGATTCCCTAGCCAGCAACACGCTGCCCTTTTCATTCCAGCCATGAGGAGATTTAATTTGCAAATGTTGGAAAGAGAAGTGACCCCAAAAAGAAGTTGTGCTTTTCCGACTTCGGTCTAGAATCTGGGAAGGCAAGTAGTGAGGATGACACGTGAGTGTTCAGAGAGATAGAGACGGGCTAAACTTGGCTGATGTAACCTGGGGAAATGTGAGGTTCTGCACTTTGGCAGGAAGAATAGAGGAGCTGAAGATTAGCTAAATGGGGAAAGACTGCAGAACAGAGGGATTTGGGAGTTCTTGTGCATGGATTACAGACAGCTGGAATCCCAAGTTCAGCTGGTCGTGGGGAAGGCAAAGGGAATGGAGTATAAATATCGAGAGGTTTTTGCTAAAACTGTACAAGGGACTAGTCACGCCACAGCTGGAATACTGCAATCAGTTTTGAGGCCCCTTATCTAAGGGGAGGCAGTCCAGAGAAGAGATCCTGGGGACGGAGGGACTGTCTGATGAGGAAGCAGGGTTGAGTGGGTTGGGGCCTGTACCCATTGAAGTTTAGGAGAATGAGAGGGGACCCGATTGAAATGTACAAGATCCTTGGGGGTAGGGGGGGGAGAAGAAGGTGTGGAGAGGTTGTCTCTCCCCTTGTGTGGGAGAGTCTGACCCAGAGGGGCATCATCTCAGAATAAGGGGGTTGCCCACTAAACACAGAGTTGGGGAAGAATTTCTTCTCTCAGAGGGGGAGCGAGTCTGTGGGGTTCTTTACCGTGGTGGGGGGTGGGGGGACGCGGTGGTGTTGTGTGTGGAGTGGAGGGGGTTGCTGTCAAGGTTGGGTCATTGAGAATATTTGAGGCTGAGACAGAGAGAGATTTTTAACAGGAAGGGAAATTGAGGGGAAAATGGTAGGAAAGTGGGAGTTGAGGATGTCCATTGAATGGCAGAGCATGTTTGATAGACTTAATGACCTTCTACTTCTGCATCTTGCAGTCTGATCTGATCCTAACCTGACATGTCCTTGTGTTTGTTCTCACGCGAATGGTTGTAGCCGGATGTCCTCGGTTAAGGGTCGGCGTCAGGTCACAAGCCCTCAGGCAGTGGTAACTGGTCTGTTTTCTCTTTTGGTTCGGGGCTTCAGGTCGGAATGCTGTTGCTGAGCACTGTCGTGGACATTAGTACTGAGTCCTTCAAGCGGCATTTTCGCGAATTGATGCGTCTCTTCCATCAGACTCTGGAGGACCACGACAACCCACTGGTGGTCTTCTACACCATTCAGACGCTGACTGCCGTGGTGTCCTACATGGGAACAGATGAAGTGGTAAGTCTCGTGTGGCTGAGACAAAGTGTGTGACCTTTGTCAAACATTATGTCATTCGTTTCAGTGACGGTACATGTGTCAATCATGCAAGTGAGGTATTCACCTATTCTGATTTTTAATTCTGATCGTTGCAAGAGACTAATCTCACCCCAGGTCTGGCTCTGAATCTCTGCTGTGAAGTACGATTTGGCCTCCGGCCTCCTGTCGAAACAAGGTCAGGAGTTTACAGACAAACAAGCAGACGGGGCAATCTGCTGTTAGATTTTATGACTCGAGTTGCGGGACAGATAAGACCATTTTGTAGTTTAATTGTCCAAGATCAATGCTGTGAAAATAAACTGGCTCTGGGGCTTTATGGGTCAAGCAACAGTTCTGTGCTTTAAATTGGTTTAAGCTTTGTAACTCCTCGCTTTAAGGAGCGGCGGTCACTTCCTTTTTAAAGCACATCTGTAACTGGCTTGAAAATGATGTCTGTAATTCTTGTGGCTTGGGGGAAGCTGCAGCACAGAGGGATGTGGGGAGTGTTTGTCGATTAAATCACGAAAAACTGGTGCCCAAGTTCAGCGGGTTGTGGGGAAGGCAAAAGGAGCGTCAGCCTTTATTTCAAAGGGAACGGAGGGTAAAATCAGGGAGGTTCTTGCCTACATCATCTCCACAAAGCATAATCTTCCAAAATAAATTCTCAACGTGTGTTTGAGTAGATCTGTTCCCACTGAATCCATGGAAGCCCGTTGGGCAGATTTTTAAGGGCTTCGGAGGACATTCAGGGTTGTGGTAAATTTTAATCTGGAACGTCTAAAGGTGGTCAGGCTTATCCATTTGTAACCTGTTGTCTCCCCAGCCTCTGTTTATGATCGTTATCCCCACACAGATTGTCCTTTAGTCATTAATGACACACACTTCGTCTGAAATCATTGTTCCCGCAGACTCTTGCTTATTTCCCAAATGTATAGGATGTGGCGTTCCTCTGTAGCTGTGGGGTGATTTGCCTTTCAAATTTGCAGGGCGGAACACTAGCCCTAACAATGAGATATGATGCCCTTTTCTGTTCCCAATGCAGAACTTGATGCGCCCTATGATCCCAAAGCTGTTGATTGCAATCCAGACCCTCATTCAGCACAATCAGGTAAGCAGGCCGGCAGCACGGGAAGCTGCAAATTGTTCCCTGTGACATTGACCGGCCGGTGGGACGGAGAGACAAGTGTCAGATGAGATTCAACGCGGAGAGTGTGATGTGATTTATTTTGCTAAGAGGAGCATTGAGACCGTGTAAGTCTGCGTGTGCAACTCAAAAAAGGCAGTGTGAACTGAGGGGACTGGGTGTATGTGTGCTTAAATCATCAGAGGTGGCAGGATAGGACGAGATAGCAGTTATTAAAGTGTGCAGATGCCTCTGTTTTATTAATGGGACAAAGAGTGCAAGAGCAAGGAGGTGTCGTTGAACTTGTATCAAACACTGGTTCATCCTCAGCTGGAGGATTGTGTCCAGTCCTGCGCCCGGCACTTTCAGAAAGAGACGAAGGCATTTCGAGAGAGTGTGGAAAAGATGACTGAGAACGACTCTGGGATGAGGGCCTTCAGTGGCTTGGATTGGAGTATGTGGGAGGGGTCTAGACAGAGGAGAGAGGGAGAAACTTCCCATCGGCGGGAGGATCAGGAATTGAAGGGACACGGACTGGAGGTGATCGGCAAAAGCAGTAGCAGTGACAGGAGAAGAAACGTTTTCACACAAGCAGTCGGGGTCCGGAGTACACTGCCCAAGAGCGTGGTGGAGGCAGGCTCTGTCGAGGCTTTCAAGAGGAAATTGGATCAGTTTTTGAAAAGACAGAACGTGCAGGGGGTTATGGAGAGATAGAAGGGGTGAGGTGGCATCAGTTAGAGCTGGATCACTACCTCCTGCGCCATTTGGTGAGCTGCTTTTCATTATCGACTGGGGGGATTGTGCCTTTTAAGGAAAGTCGGTTATTTTTTAAAATCCGTAATAAGGTTTTGGCAAGGCAGGTATTTGTTTCCTGTATATTTGGTGTATTCCCATGTATTCAGCGGTGGCAGATGATGACTTGAACGGTTCAGCAAGAGGCAGCAAGTAATTTTCAGGCCAGTGATTATAGACCATGCTCATGGATTTTGACGACTACTGTTGCACGGTGTTGACAAATCTGACTCCTGTTCCTTTTGCTTCCCCCATTCTCCTGTCAGGATCAAGCCAGTGAGGCGATGGAAGTTTTCGATGAGCTGATGGAGAGTGAAGTATCTATTATTGTGCCATACTTGTCGCAGATTGTGCATTTCTGCCTGGAGGTCAGTCCAGCAATCCTGTTGTACCACGAGCTGTGAATTTCTCTTTATTCCTTCTACACCTTCCCAACTCTTCTCTTTTCACCTCGTGTTGCGGTGAGATGATGCCAGTAGCCTCCATTTGGTTGTTTTTTTTCAAATGTGAACCTTCCAGTTGGGAATGGTTTGAATATTGGGCCGTACGTTCTTCTCAGGCTGAGGTACGGTGTGATAAATGCTTTAGTTGGAATCTAGACCCGTGCTGTACCCTTCCTCAGACTGTGTAGAAGGGGCTTTACCCTGTATTTAACCCCGTGCTGTCCCTGTCCTGGGAGGGTTTGATGAAATTTCATTAGAGGCAACAGCATGAAGGTCATTGAAATCCGCACCCAGAAAGATCCCAATGTACTTGTTTCTAAAGATTTATATAGCATCTCGGGATTACACAAAATGCTTTACTTTGAGAAATTTTGCATTTTAAGGTGTCCTCACTGCTGTAATGTCGTAAATGTATTAACTAAATTACACACCACAAGGTCTGAAAAGCAGCAATGGTTCACCAGATATCAATAATGTCAATTAAGAGATAAATATTGGCCCTGGGGAGAGTCCATCTGTTCTTCTAGAAATAGTGTCTTTTATGTCCAGCTGAAAAGTCAGGTAGTGCCTGATCCGAAACCTTAAAGGGACTGTCGATGGACTGTAGTTTGAACCTGATTCAGAGGCCAGAATGCTATAGCTCCATCCTCTGTCTGTTTGCCCATCAAAATAAGAAACAGTTTAAATTTCGGTAACAGCACCTTACAAGCCCTGAACACTGGGATAAGGAAGCTCAGATTGTTCCATCCTTACGATAAAGAATGCAGATGCTAATTGACCAACATTTGGAGCTATGGTTAATCATGGAATGAAAAGCATGTCACCTGCAGATCAAAGCTGCTAATGAAACTATGAAATATCCTGAGTGCCTGCAGAAACGTACCTCTCACAGGGCTATATATAAGAAAACTAAAGTTACGTTTGTTCACCCATCTGTAGGTGGATGTGAATTTTGTACAAGCCAGTTCTTACAGCATTCAGCCATGTGCTTGTTCCATATATGCTATCCAGCACAATCTCCTCAAAAATCCTCCAGGCAATCACACTAAAGGAAGCAGTCCATTTTGGCTTTAAGTGAAGGAGTAAAGAAACTAAATAATTTGCAAATGACAGCAATGTGGTGCTTTTTGCCTTTGAAGAAGCTTTTCGGCTAGTGATGTCTTAATGTTGCTCCAATGCCTAAAGTAAAAACAATGTGGGGTTACAACGCTGAAGAATCTTAAGAAATGAAAAAAGATTCCCCTTAAAGCTGCCAAGGTTTCTCTCTAACCTCCTGCAGAAGTACACCCCACTGCTTTCTAGGCCATAAGGCCTGGATTTCCCTCTGCCTGTCAATGTTTCTATTTTTATTACATGGCTTGGTGTGAATGCTTTGCTGGCTCACGCAGTACCTCGGGATGTTTAAGGTGCTGTATTACTGCTTGTCTTTGCTGAGCTAATGGAAGATCCTGAAGATGCTTTTCCTGTTTTGCCCTATTGTAGATTGCAGCCAATGCCATCCTGGGAGACAACATCAGGGTCAAGGCTTTGTCGTGTGTGAGCTTTCTAATCAAACTGAAAGGAAAGGTGAGGGGGGTTTGGATTGTTTAAAAGTTACACTGGGAATTAGGCTGCAATAAATCCAAACTGGGTGAGGGGTGTCAGACAGTGAGATAACGTTTGGAATTGGCTTAAAGTTGAGGTGTTTACCCTGAAAAAGCTCAAGCACCTGCAGGGTTCCACAGAGAACAGTGCTGCCAGGTCTCTGCATCTCACAAGCCTGTTTTTGTTTGGTTGTCATCAGGCAAGAAAAAAGATAAGTATTACACTGGAAAGCTGTGGTAGTATTGGCTAATGCCTTGCGTGTAGATGTTAGTTAGAACTGTATTCAAGCCTCTTTAAAAGGGCTGATTTATCAAGGCTGTATTTCTGAAGCACTCGTCAGATTTTTCACCTGCCCTGCAAGTACGTTAACCTGAGCGGCGCAGCAGGACATGCTTACAAAGTGTTTTGCAAAAACGATCCTGCTGTTCAAATGTTACAATCACCTGGCCCTCACTTCCCTCCACTAAATTAGCACTTGAAACCTCGCTGTTTTCGGTTAGGCTTTCGGTTTGTACTAACACTGTTGAGTAGTGCCTTGGGGATCTTTTGCAGTGTTATAAGTATTACTCCATTGCGGGTTGTTCCCAGCAACTTCACAGTGTGTGCTCGTGAGAGCTGTGGCCACATAATTGCTTTCCTCTTGCTCCAACAGGCCATCATGAAACAGAAGCTGCTCCCTAGTATCCTGAACGTGCTGTACCCCATAATGTGTGCTCCACCACCCGAGGGAGAAATGGACCCTGAAGATCTGGATCTGGAAGATGACATTGAGGATGAGGTGGAGGCTCAGACTCCGAAGCACTTCTCAGCACAGGTACCCAGGAGGAGAGAGTGTCATCAGTGATGGTCACGAGTGCCTGAATAGATCTGGCGGTGAGATAGCTGTGATCAAAAGACAGCCCAACCAAACATTTAAAAATTGAGCCTTCAGCTTAACTTTGTTCTGTCAGTCGCAATTTCCCCTTTATGTCCGAGTCTCAGTCCACGCATCCGGATTCAAAGTTCTGGGCCATTGCTGAATGACAGGATTGAGGGAGCGCCGCGCTGTCGGAGGGTCGGCGCCGAGGGAGCGCCGCGCTGTCGGAGGATCGGCGCCGAGGGGGCAATGCTTGGTTGAAGCTGTTTGAATATATTGTATTCATTGATCTGTATCCCTAGAACATATTTAAGACAAAGCCTGTGGAATG
Organism: Rhincodon typus; assembly: GCF_021869965.1. NCBI lineage: Eukaryota > Metazoa > Chordata > Chondrichthyes > Orectolobiformes > Rhincodontidae > Rhincodon > Rhincodon typus. The sequence goes on from NC_063373.1 coordinate 525,105, forward strand.
TGAGCTGAATGATCTCACCCATATAATCTTTTTGATCTGAGATGTACTTTTAATAGACAAAACTTTGAAGTGTGTCGATAGCTAATGTTTATACAAACAGCTATATCTGTCATATATCTGCTTTTAACCACAACCCCATATTAAGCAAAACATTCCAACTCCAAGCTTCTGAGAAAATGAAGCATTGTCACTGTGTGGCCTAGGATAGTTGTTAACAGTCTGAAACTTCTGTCTCCTCTCTCTTAGGTGATCGACATGTTGGCTCTCCACCTACCTCCAGAGAAACTTTTTTCCCAGCTGGTGAGTTGAAACCTGAAACTGGATCAGTGGGCCAGGGATGAGCGAAGGCTGCTTGCTTCGAACTTCCTGGTAGAGCAGGCAACAGTGCAGAAAAGCTCAGAGATTTAAGGTTTGCAGTGTTTACCTGAGGGTTCTGGTTGAGTGTAGAGAACGCAGACCAGACGGCCAAATGGCTGACCTACCTACGAGAGTAAGGGGGAGGGAACATGAAACCAGAGAAAGATTGCCTACACAGAGTAGATCGAAGGATGTAAAGAAAGTAGGCTGGGTGGAAACCAAGCTAAGTAAGCAAGACAGAGGAGAGGAGGTGGGCAATATTGCAGTCCAAATGCTGCACAGAATATAGGATTTGAAGCCCATGTCTGGGTCCGACAGTGTCCCAAGTGAAACAGGAGAGAGTTCCTGGGTCAGGTCGCGGGGCTGGGAAGGGTGTCTATCCTGACTGACTTCCATTTTCAAAGTAACAAGTTAACCAAGATTTGGCAGCAGTCTGCTGGCAGAGAGAAAGATGCCCTGTGAGTGTGCAGAGAAGGGAACTTGGGTGTGCATGTGGAAGTCGAATGAGGTTCGATGGGAGAAAAATGTCGTTTGAGGAAGAGACTTTGAAAAATGTATCAAGTTATCACTGTGGCTGTTGGAAGGGAAGCCCGGTGTCGGTCTGTTTTCAGGAATATCTCCGGATGACAGTGTAGGGATTAGATGGGAACCATGTAAAAGCTGTTTTGGCATTGGGAGTTCATCCTTAGTTTCCTTCACAATGTAGTAAGGCTGCAGGGCTGAACAATGGAAGTTGGTTCTGCAACCTCCTTATGTTAAATGCTCAAAGATATTAAAAAGGGAGGTAGTTAAATAGGACTTTGGGAATGGCTTTATCTTTGTGTTCAACAAAGGCTAAACACAATTGGCTGCAGGGATTTTTGAGCAATGGATGAGGGAGTGAGAGGGAGGAAGAAACTCCTCATTCTGCCAATCCCTGGGTCAGATACCACAGAATCCTTGCCCAGGGGGTGTCATTGGGTGAGGGTAGTGGTAAAGTTTAACAACGGAAGGGAGCAGGAATTTGAGGTGAGCATACACCTCTGTCATTGCTGCAGTCATCAAACAAATGGGACTTTGCTGTAAATAGGGTGTGTGCCCAATGCCAGTCACCGTCATCTGATCTGTGTGTCCTGTGTGTCTCTGCGTGTGTGTGTGTGTGTGTGTGTGTGCTATAGACACCACTGATGGAGCCAGCACTGAGGAGTGAGAATCCGTATGAACGAAAGGCAGGCCTGATGAGCATGGCGGTGTTGGCAGAGGGTTGTGCAGACCATATTCGCCAAAAGTGAGTTTATCAACGGGAATATTGTCAAATTGATACTGTTACTGAACCGAAAATATTTGTCTGCACACTGCGGTGTGAACACCCATCAGTACGCTCTGTAACAAGGAGGGACACTGCGGTGTGAACACCCATCAGTACGCTCTGTAACAGGGAGGGAGACTGCGGTGTGAACACCCATCAGTACGCTTTGTAACAGGGAGGGAGACTGCGGTGTGAACACCCATCAGTACGATCTGTAACAGGGAGGGAGACTGCAGTGTGAACACCCGTCAGTACGCCCTGTAACAGGGAGGGAGACTGCGGTGTGAACACCCGTCAGTACGCCCTGTAACAGGGAGGGAGACTGCGGTGTGAACACCCATCAGTACGCTCTGTAACAGGGAGGGAGATTGCGGTGTGAACACTCGTGAGAGTGGACAGATTTGAGTGAAGATTGTTGAGCACCTGAGCTGTTGTGTAAATGTGACGTTCTCACCGTTTGTTTCTCAGACATCTGCATCCCATGCTGCACTGCATGTGTCAGGCCCTGACAGACCAGAGCCAGGTGGTCCGCAATGCAGCCCTGTTTGCCCTTGGTCAGTTCTCCGAGTTTCTGCAGGTAAGGCAAAGCTGTCACAAGTTTCTGCTGAATCTCAGTCCATTGCAGAATGATTCTTACACTTTTATTTTGCTTTTACTGTTTTTCTCTCACTAGCTGCTTTAGCTGGGAGGGAGGGTGAGTGAGAGTTTTATCTTTTTGTAACTTTTTTGTCTTTGTGTCTCCATTGATTCTCTTTGGGGCTCGAGGTGTCTCACTCTCCCTCCCTGCTGCATTGTGTTGCTTCGTGCTCGTGAGCCCTTGCGTGTTACTTTGTCGCTTGCCCGTCAGCTTTTGCACCTTGGCGAAATCATCTTTGTTTGTGATGTCGCAACCCGGCATGTTTTATACCACGCTGCCGTGCCATTCCCGTTCGCGCTGTAATGCCTTCCTTGGCATGATTCAATACTTCATATCATCTGTTTCCCTCCCACCCCACAGCCTGATATCAGTAAATATTCCGACGAGATCATGCCACTCCTCCTGAACTACCTGGGCACTATCGACAATTCAAAGGGTGGTCATCTCACAAAGGCTTATTACGCCCTGGAGAATTTTGTCGAGAACCTGGGTAAGATACCACTTGATATGAATAGCTCCTGTTTGAGACTCTGTCGTGTTCTGGTCCCTTTTGTTTTTTTTTGCAAGATGGTTGTTTTGTTTTCCCTGTTGCTGGCTTCAGGCTGTTACCCCTAACCCTTACCTCCTGTGAACTGAATCTTTAAACTTGTATCTCGATTATATGGTGAACGATTGGTTAAGCTTCATGTGCACACTGGAAACAGTAAAGAACGCTCTTACATTTCCAAATTTGCACGAAGTTGGTTAAGTGCCAACTGATCCCCCGTGTAGCTCAGGGTAAAGTTTACAGTCAGGATGTTACCGTAGAGGGAGCGGCACCGACAGTTCGCCAGAATTGTCCCCGGGATGGTGGGATGAGCTGTGCAGAGATGGGACAAACTGCACCTGTATTCTCTTGGAGAAGAATGAGACATGATTTTGCTGAAACTGAGAAGGTACAGATGTAGGTAAGATATTTCCTCCAATTGGGAGAGCTTAGAATCATGGGGCACAATTTAAAAGTCAGGGAGATGCTGCGTAGATCCGAGATGAGGAGAAGTGATTTTACTCTGAGGGTTCAGGCAGATTTCTGAAGGCAGTGAAGTGTTTGATCAGCTGGGATTGAATTGAATGGCAGGCAGGCTGAACAGATTGAATGGCCTGTTCCCTGTTCCTACTGTTTCTTGTGTAAACTTTCCTCACAATTCGACACTTTCTTAGCCTAAGCATCATGTATTGAATTTGCAATGCATTCTCTCCAAGGTCTATAGATCCTGCTTGAGGTTCTGAGCCCAGTTCAGGTGGGGTCTGAGCAGGGGTGTAATGGACGGTCAGTGCTCTGGGTGGGGTCTGGGCAGG
>NC_063373.1:528734-553391 GCF_021869965.1 Rhincodon typus
GGTCTGGGCAGGGGTGTAATGGACGGTCAGTGCTCTGGGTGGGGTCTAACTAGAGATTTGAGTACCACGCTTAATGATGGTGTGTCTTTTCCTGGTGATATTTTACAGGGAAGAAGATTGAACCGTACCTACCCACACTGATGGACAGGATGTTGACCGCTCTGTGCTCATCGAACAGCAACCGAGAGAAGGAATTGGCTGTCAGTGCTATCGGTGCTATCGGTGAGTCGGTTTTGTGTGTGCCACTATGTTCAAACACACCTGCCATCAGATTTTGCTTTGTGTCAGAGCCTGCAAGTATTTTCTGAAACCATGTGTTGACTTCCCTGTTAAATCTGTCTCGCATTTGCCTCCATTTCCTGTTCAGGCAGTGTGTTTGAGATCACAGACCTTCGCTGCCTCAGAAAAAAAATCACCTCTGGACTTGTACCAAGCAGCTTAAAGCTGTATCCTCTGATTGGCATCCCCCAACACAGCAAAGTTATTTCGCCTCTGAAAGCCATTCCTGATTTTTGAAAGCTGTTTTGTCAGGTTTTGCGCAAGGCTATTAACACCCATCCGTTTTTCCTTTTCCCTCCCCTTTTTTTGCCCTTCACATGCCTCAGCCAGCGCTGCCAAGGAGGGACTGCTACCGTATTTCCAGGCAGTGATCGTTCAGCTGAAGGGGTACTTGGTGAATACGAGTGAGGAGCTACGACAGGTTCAGATCCAGTCACTGGGTGAGTCTGCCTTTCCTGCCTCTTGGTGCGGCGTGGATGTGGAGGGAGGGAGGGTGCGGACGGATAGTACGTGAAGCTCATCAAAGTGGGAACCTCCCCGAATTCTCTATAACGTTGGTGCAGATCCTCGACAGTAAGGATAGATTTAAGCCTTCTTAACGTGGGCGGGCATTCTCAGTCTGGGGAACGGAACCCGTCATTTCAGGCCCCACTTCCCCAGTGCTCTCTGTCACCCCTGAAGGAGCAGTACGCTGATTGAGGAAGTGCGCCAAAGGAGTGCAGTTGGTCGAAACGCTGTGGATCAATAGGGTCAGCACTGAGGGAGTGCTGCACTGTCGGAGGGTCAGCGCTGAGGGAGCGCCACAGTTTCAGAGGGTCAGTGCTGATGGAGTGGGCGCTGTCGGAGGGTCAGCGCTGAGGGAGCACCCTGTTGACAAAATAAAAACCAAAAGAACTGCGGATGCTGTAAATCAGGAGCAAAAACAAAGTTGCTGGAAAAGCTCAGCAGGTCTGGCAGCATCTGTGGAGGAGAAAACAGAGTTAACGTTTCAGGTCCGGTGACCCTTCCTCAGAATTGTGTTGACAATGTCAGGTTTTGTGATTAGTCATTTAACCTGAATTCATATTGTCTGATTGATCTGAGTTGGAAAAAAACCCCTAGTGTTATCTTGAACATAGAAAGTTGAGACCTTCCCAGTATCCTGGGATTTAAATGTGTCCCCCAACCGTTATTTAAATGAAATAATCTGGTGCGTGCTGTTTGTGGTCGTCTCAAAGTAACCACATTTTGAATAAACTGCATTAGCCGTGCAGTTGGGAGTATTTGGGAAAGGTGCCATGAATCCATGCCGCTGTCAGTATCTGACTGAACTCTAAGTGGAGCTCTCTCTGTGTGCTTTTATGAGGCATCTAACAGCTCAGAATTAATGGTGGCGTGGAATGCTCATCATTACAGTGCTTTTCATCTATCATGGGAGTGTTTGGGAACAGTGTATAGAGATGGTTACTCTGTATCTAACTCTGTGCTGTCCCTGTCCCTGGCAGTGTCTGATGGGGGACAGTGTAGAGGGAGCTTTACTCTGTATCCAGCCCTGTGCTGTCCCTGTCCCTGGGAGTGTTTGGGGAAACAGTATAAAGAGACATTTGCACTAGTTGCCCTGCGAACATTGACGATGTGAAGAACAGCAGCTGTTTGGACTACACAACTGCTTGTATATTTTTGTTTTTAAAATTACTTTAGAAAGCAAGGCTGTAGAAGTGAGAGATCGGTTTGACCAAGCTGCTCATTTTTGCCAATTACAGAAACATTAGGAGTGCTTGCTCGGACAATTGGGAAAGAAGTGTTTCTCCCCCTTTGTGAGGAATGCTGCCAGCTTGGTCTGAACCTTATTGACCACGTAGATGATCCTGATTTGCGGAGGTGCACGTAAGTTTTCTCTACAGTGGTGGTGGGCGTAGCTGCGAATTTCTGGATAGCAGCCTCACTTCTTTGAGTGTTCAGAGAAGTGAGCTCTAGGTAGCCAAATGGTCCATGTCAGATGTTTCCCAGGCAGTGTAACACACATTCTTCAGTCAAAGCCCACGATACAGCATACCCGGTCACTACAGCGTTTTGTGTTCCCCTTCTTGCATTCTGTAAGAGTGCAGTTCCTCCTGGACTCCTCCACCTCATTTTTCAAATGCTGAGATTTAAGTTTTCCGTGCTCCTGTCACTCTCTTACTGGCACCCAGCTTTGTCCTGGACTCAAACCATCTGCTGCTGAATCCCTTGCCTATGCTTCCTTTATCTTCAGTCAATGAGCTCCTGACTGGAAACGTCAGCACCTCTGAAATTCTGCTGCCCAGTATTTTAACTCGCACTCTATCATCCATTATCCCTCTGCTTTCTGACCTGTATTGGCTCCAAATCTGGCAGTAATTTCATATTTGATTCCCTGATTTCAGATTCCCGCCCCCCCATAGCCTCGCCCTCCCTATCTTTGTGACCTCCTCCAGCATCTCAACCTGTCTCTATCTGCACTTGTTCAGTTCTAAGTTATTTGTACATTGCCGACTTGCATCGTTGCACGTTTTACGGCCATGCCTTCAGTTGTCAAGGACCTTTAGCTCTGGAACTGTGTCCCCAAACCCCTCCGCCTGTTTTAACCCAGTCCTCAACCAAGCCTTGGGCATGTGCACTAATGTCTGACTCTTGTCTCCAGACTTTACTGATTTTTCTGATTCGTTCAGTGCTTTAGAAAGTTTCACTAGGTTACTTGCACCATGGAAGCTGCTGCTCTTGACGTACGTAGCAATAGCTCACAGAACAAGACAATGCAGAAGGAGTTTATTTGAGTGACCCCATCTTCTGTGTACAGCCACCAGGTTAATCTCCCTCCGTTGCTCCTTCCCTTATCTCTCTGCATTTTTACCTCTTTAATGATTTACCAAGATCCCTTTTGAAAGTTGCTGTTGAATTTGTTTCTGCTGCCCTTTTGGGCGGAGCTCTCCACGTCACTGCACTCGCCGTGTTTCTTTTAAATAAATGTATTTCATCTCCTCGCTGACCTAGTTTTATTGTTAAATCTGCATCCTTTAGTTACCTTCCCTCCAGCCACTGGGAATTGTTTCTACTGATCTTTTCTCTCAAAACCCTTCGCAGTGGCACCCCCTCTGCTAAATCTCTTCCTTCATCTCTCTTGCTGGAAGGAGGACGGCTCAGTTTCTTCGGTTTCCCGGCGCCGCCGGGCTCTTTGGCCCCGGCACCATTTCTCGTCAGTTTGCCCCGCACCGTCTCCAAGGCCTTGACCGACATCTCGTTTCTGATTGCAGCTACAGTCTCTTTGCTGCCCTGTCAGTGGTGATGGGTCCGAGCATGGCACCTCACCTTGAGAAGATGACCACCGTGATGCTGCTGTCCATCAAATCGACAGAAGGAGTTACGGTAAAGATAACCGGATGTGGCGTTTCACCCTGTGTGCCCTCGTTGACTTGTGTCCTCCTAGTTAAAACCAAGTTTGTACAATTTGAAGCTCTCGCCTTGGCCTTCTCTCCTTGTTCCTGTGAGCTTGAGCTCATCGAAAACTCCACCACATATTGAAACGAACACTATCCTGTTAACCTGTTACCCACATGTGCTTGCGTTTCAGCAATTCTGCCTTTGTCAGCATCCCTGAATTTAGTTGTTCTGCTACTGGTGGCTGCTCTCCAGCTGCCTTCACTGCTGAGCACTGGAATTTGCTCCCTCAATCATACATTTTTTTTGACTGAACGTTTGGCTACCTGACCTAACATTTTATGTGTCAGTTTGTCCTGTCTGCTAATAACCCTGGAGTAAAACGCAGATTCATATCTGTGGTGACATTTCCAGAGAGGAGTGGTTCTCCACTCAATGCTTTGTCGAAGCAACATGATTTGAATTGCTGATGTTGCTCATCCCCAAGGAGTCGAGCTTGTCCTGGGTTGAGAATCAGTGTGCGTTCATTTTCCAATCCCGAAAGTCCTGAACCCTTTGGCCCTCGGTACAGCAGCTCCACGGTTTCTCTGCCATGGACATGATGTCAAGCAGACCAGTTGTACCCAGACTAGATGCTACCCTGCTGTTGGTTTCCTGCAGGCACACTATGACAATGACAGCAAAACCTTCCTGCTTCTGGATGATGACCTGGACGAGGAAGAGACGATTACAGAAGAGGAGGAGGATGACGATGATGCCGACATAACTGGGTACGTGTCACTGCTGGATCTTGTCCTTTAGCTCTGGCTCAGCTTGCAGACAGCTCGCAATGGGTGCAGTTCTGCTTGGTTTATCTCTTGCTTCCAATTTCAACGGGGCTCTGATTTGATTTACGTCTTAGAGTGAGATGGAATTCATTACCTTGCAATCCATTAGTACTGGGTAAGACAGTAATCTATATTTGACAGTATGAAAATGTTAGTTACGTTCAGTATTGCCTCGGAAAAGGGTGGGTGAGACTTAGTGAAGGTTTTCAGGAGGTCACTCAATACGGTTTACAGTGAGTTGGGAAGTTTGTTGCCTTTTCTCACTCGGGTACTTGGGAGCAGGGAGATGAGGCTTCTCAAAAAAAAGTCCTATCATAGCAGGCTTCAGACATTCAGTTTGACATGGTTTTTGAGTGAGTTCTGAAGCTAGGCCTTTGAAAGTGCCGAATTGGAATCCCTTGTAAGGTTTTAATAAGATTCCATGTCCCCCAGCCTCAGTAACAACTGGAGGGTTTACTAAGAAATCCATGAGATCTGTTTTTGAACCCCATTCTGTGGGGTGTTCAATTACAGTTCATCTGTTAATCAGTATTTAACTCCAGTTAATTCTGGGTGTTAGAATATAAGGTGTAAATGTGTTGTAGATCGTGTTACTGTTTTAACTTTGTGTACCAAATTTTATTTGTTCAAAACCATGGAATCGTGTGGCTTTGTTTTCTAAGTATGTCCCTCAGATTTTACGTGTTGTCTGCTTTTTGTGGGGGAGAACAAAGACGTACTGGTCCATAGCCAGATTGAAGCATTAATTTGGCCGTTGAGTAAAATAGAGAGCGCGGCATTACCCACCTGTTATATGCTGTTGAGGGGTTGGGCAAATGAACAATATTTGTGTTAATATTTATTGCACATTTAGAAGAAATCGAACAGATTCGCCAAAACCAGGGGTTGGTCCATGAATGTGAGATAGTTACTAATAAATTACAGTGTGGTGCTAGGTGGGTGGTGCACTGTCCTTCAGATGAAGCGTGGAACCCATTTGTCCTGTTCGTGTCTCTGTCTAAATGCGTCTTAAATGTTGCTATCGTAACTGCTTCTACCACCTGCCCTGGCAACGCTTTCCAGGCACCTACCACCCTCTGTGTAAAAATGAAAAAGCTTTCCTCGTGCATCTCCTTTAAGCTTTCCCCCCCACCCTCACTTTAAACCTATACCCCTGAGTATTTGACATTTCCGCCGCACTGTGGAGCTCTCTCTGTGTGCTTTTATGAGGCATCTAACAGCTCAGAATTAATGGTGGCATGGAATGCTCATCATTACAGTGCTTTTCATCCCTATCCATGCCCACCCTATCCATGCTTCTCATGGTTTTAGTCACATGCATCAGGTTACTCCTCAGCCTCTGGCGCTCTAGTGAAAAACAATCCAAGTTTGTCCAACCTCTCCTTACAGCTAATTCACTCCAATCCAGGCCACCTCCTGGTAAACCTCATCTAGCACCCTCTGTTATTCTCAATGTCCCGGCCACTCTTTATCCCTCACCTTTAGCGTGAGGGAAAAGTTTATCTGGTCATCATTTAGACAGGGGCTGACTCTTTGAACTTGCTTTATGCGAATTGGCTGCACCTTTTCTCTGTAGTGTCTGTGACTACATATCAGAAAATTGGCTGGAAAGCACTCCGGGTCATCCCAAGATCATATAACGTGCTGCATTCAAGCCAATATCTCTTTGTTCAATTCAAGCGAAGATTTTTTTTAACCCAGGGACTGGTTAGAAAGCTGAATGCAGTATCACAGGGAGAAACTGGGTCACTATATGAAGTAGAAAGGATTTCAAGCTTTTACGGCAATAGGCTGGGAGCAGGCCCATGTGAAGTGTGAAATGCTGCATGGACTGGTTGGGCTGTGTGGCCTGTTTCATTGCAGTAACTTCAGTATAATTCTCTGCTGTTGTTCACTGTGTTCTGGGCAGTTTCAGCGTGGAGAATGCTTATCTCGATGAGAAGGAGGATGCCTGTGACGCTTTGGGAGAGATCGCTGTCAATACCGGGTAAGACCATCAGCTCCCGTCTGTTCTCCATCTGCGTACAATTCTTCCGATATCCTCTTCCTTGCCACAGATCTGGGTATCCTGCTGCAAGTAACTCGCCTCCTGATTCCCCGAAGCCTGTCTACCATCGACATGGCACAGGTCAGGAGGGTGAGCAAAGCAACAGGAGTGGGCTGTTCAAACCTTTGAGCCTGTTCCACCACTTAATGAATTCAGAGCTCAGCTGTGGCCAAGCTCCACGTACCAGCCTTTGGCCCATATCCCTTAATACGTTCGCTTAACGAAAGCTTATCTATCTCAGGTTTAAACATAACTGATCCAGCATCCACTGCCTTTTGAAGAGCTGCAAACCTCTACCACCCTTTATGTGTAGAAATGCTTCCTAACATCTCTCCTGAATGGTCTGGCTCTAATTCTCAGATTGTACACACTAGTTCTAGAATCCCCAGCCAATGGAAATAGTTTATCTTTATCTACCCTGTCTTGTCCTGTTAATACTTTTGAAAACTTCGCTCAGAACACCTCTTAACCTTCTGAATTTTAGAGAAAACGAGGCCCGGTTTGTATGAGAAAACAAAGAACTACGGATGGCTGGAAAGCAGAAACAAAAGCAGAAATTGCTGGGAAACTCGGCAAGTCTGGCAGCATCTGTGCAGAGAAAGCAGAATTCTCGTTTCTTCTAACTCTGCTTTCTCTCCACAGATGCTGTCAGACCTGCTGTGCTTTTTGTTTCCAGCAATTTCCGCGTTGGTTTCCAATTTGTACACTCTCTCCCCATAACGTAACCCGTGAAGTCTAGGTGTCATTCTTATAAAATGACATGAACACCCTCCAAGGTCAATATATCCTTCCAAAGGTGTGTTTTAAGTGGCTGCCCACTTGCCCCTGGATGGGGGCATCTCCAACAACACTCAAAGCTCAACACCATCCAAGGACAAAGCAGCCCGCTCCTGCTCGATTGGCACCACATCCACAAACATCCGCTCCCCCCCACCACTGACGCTCAGAAGCAGCAGTGTGTACCATCTACAAGATGCACAGCTCCCACATGACGTGGGCTACAGCGGCACAAGAGGGCAGCTCACCGCTGCCTTTGTCAAGGGCAATTAGGGATGGGTAACAAATGCTGACCCAGCCGGCAATCTGATCAACAAATGGTTAAAAATCACACTAGTTTAGACTTACTTTAGCATAAAGATATTTTTGAGCTAAGCTTGTTTTGTTTACCTTAGGGCTGCCTTCATGCCATTTATGGAAACGTGTTTTCAAGAAATCTTCCGCATTAATGATGTGAGTATCTGATTTCCGAATGCATCACGTAATTAACAGCTACTGCAGTTCTTCAGCTTTTGCCCCATGCCCTCATTAAATTCTGGCAAAGGCCCATCAGAACAGCAGCTTCATTTTGCTGCTGTTGGGCACCAATCATTCAGATTATGTTATCGATTGGAGCTTCAGTGGAAAGCTTGGACAAAACAAAGAACCTCCAGTCCACAGCCCAACCCCTCATGTTCAAGCCCAAATTCAGGACCTTGCAAAGGCTGACAAACTTTTTCCAAAATCATTCTAGAAATGCCTGCCACCTGCTCTCCCTCTCTCAACCAAATGGTTTCAGCGCTGAGAGAGCGCCGCGCTGTCTGAGGGTCAGCATTGAGGGAGCGGGCACTGTCGGCAGGTCAGCGCTGATGGTGCGCCGCACTGACGCTGACTCTTCTGGTCTCCATTTGAATTTGGGAGCCTCCTCATTTTTGAAGCTGTGTCCCTGGCTGAAGAATTCCCCAGGAGGCAGCATCCTGTTGTATTCTAACAGCACTGCCAACAGTCATCACATTACAAAAGATATCCATTAGTTTTGAAGTGTTTTGGGATGTGCTGAAGTATTGGGAGGCACTGTAGAAATGCAAGCTGTCCTTATGTCTGTCCCTAGTGCAGCTTCTTTATTCCTCGTTTTGATCAATCTCAATGTATTCATGTCTTTTGCAGTATCCTCACGTCAATGTCAGGAAGTCTGCATATGAAGCAGTTGGCCAATTCTGCTGTGCCCTTTACAAAGTTGCTCAGGAAAACCCAACAGACCAAAACTTGGAAGGTAACAGTTTCATCTCGGGGCTTCCCACTGAACCTCTTTCCAAGAGCTGGCATTCGTGCTGGAGCCGAATGCTTTTCTGCTCTGTCTCATTCTCCGATTCAATAAGATGGGATTCATGAGAGAGTTTTTTTTCCCACGCTGTGGAACCTGCTATTACAGGGAGTGGCTGAGAATAGTGTGGATGTATAGGACAGCACAGTGGCTCAGTGGCTAGAACTGCTACCTCACAGCACCAAGGACCCAGGTTCGATTCCAGCCTCAGGCGACTGTCTATGTGGAGTTTGCGCATTCTCCCCATGTCTACGTGGGTTTCGTCTGGGTGCTCCAGTTTCCTCCCACAGTCTAAAGATGTGCAGGCTAGGTGATTGACCATGCTAAATTGCCCATCGTGTCTAGGGTGGGAAATGCAGGGGCGGGTCTGGGTGGGATGTTCTTCAGAGGGTCGGTGTGGACTTGATGGGTCGAATGGCCTGCTTCCACACTGTGGGGATTCTGTGTGTTCTAAGGACACACGATGGAGAAAGATATAGAAGGATATGTTGGTGAATTGAGATAAAGTCGGAATGAAAGGAGACTTGTGTGAAGCAGGAGTCAAGGGGCAGAGTGGCCTGTTTCTGTTCTACGGACTGTACATAACCTGAGGATCAGGAGACTTCCATGTTTATCACGGTGAAGCATATTAGTCTCCATGTTGCATTTCTTTTTAACATGTTTCCTTAAATTCCACATCATCGCTCGTTCTCAGAAACAAACCATGCAGATGTTTATGATAGAGCGTATCCAATGTCCAATAAAATGTCGCAAGAGCCCCAGGCTTCCCAGGATGGTTGCTGCTCTGGTGGTGTCTGCCATGGCCAATGGGAGAACTCTCTGTCTTCCTTGGCTCATATTCCCATGAACACGGATCCCGAGCTCCATCGATGAAACCAACAGTCCTGGGGCTCGTAACCGAAGAAGTGCCACACTGTCCGTTGTGTCAGCTTTCAGCACATGAAGTTCAACAGTTTACAGCGGCTGTGTCAGAAGAAAAGCAGGAAAGTTGAGGCCAATTATTTAGCCTTCAATCCAAGTCCTAACCAGCAAGATTCACTTGTACCGCTAATGTCACTGGGCCAGCTATCCAAAACCCCAGATGGGCACATGGGTTTGAATTCTTCCATGGTCAATGCTGACCTTTCAATCTGATAAAAATCAGCTTATAAAAGACTGTTGATTGTGTCATTTTAAAAAAAACCTATCTGAGTCACTAATATCCTTAGGCAAAGAAATCTGCCTCCCTAAATGGCTCTGGACTCCAGACCCACACCAGTGTGATTGCTTCTTGAATGCTCTCTGGGTAATTAGGGATGGGCAATAACTGCTGGCCTAGCTGGTGACACCCACTTGGTGTGAACCAATAAAGGTAACATTTGCCCAATTTCTTTTGGTAATCACCATTGAGTCTACTCCGCCATCCTTTTCAGACAGTGGATTCCAGATACCTCGGTGCCTAAAAAGCAAATTCTCCCCGTTACATCTCGTGCTGCTTTACCTTTTTAATCCTTAAACCTATGTGTCATCCACTTGCAGGAGAACAGTCTTTCCCCCTCCCTAATTTGTCAAAATTCCTCATGATTTTTAACACCCCAACTGAATCTCTTATTACACAGCTCTGAGGAGAGATTCCCAGCTTCCCCAACAGTCTTCACAATAACCAAAGTCTCTTCTCTAGCAGGGTTCCAGGACAGCTGGTTCTGCACTTTAGAAGGGGCGTCCATCTGGGCGCAGTATTCTGAGGACCCTGTCTTGTAACTTTTAAAGAGCTTCCTCAACTTGCCCTGCTGTTTTTCAAAGACTCATGTACCTACGCCCCCAGCTGTCACTGTTTTTCCACCAATTGCTGCCCCCTACCCCACCAACTCCAAAATTTATATCCCCTCCTAACATTCTGCCTTCCAAAATGTATGAGTTCACACTTGTGTGTGTTATAGCTCGTCAGCCTCTGGTTTATTGCCCTGCTGCCTCCACGATGTGCCCAGGCCTGCTGTTTGGAGCTGTGAAGCACTTTAGGATGTGTCACACCCTGTCATCTGTGGGTGATCATCGGAGTAACATTCTGTCACCTTTTGGCGGAGGCTGCTTTCCTTCCCTCCTTGACTCCCTCCGAGCATGCAGAGATGTTCACTGCCCGGCAGCCTGTAAGTCTCCTCGATCCTGAGGAGACCTGTTACAGCACAAGGGAAAGGGCCAGCTTTTTTATTTCAGCTACTGCTTCCATGAGTTAAGGGACGAGATTTGTTCAAAAGTCCTCATGCTTGCAGAACAACTGGGAAGTATTCACCCATCCACTTCACTGCCTGGCATGCCCTCATCCCCCAGATGAAACATTGTCCCAATCACTTGGCAAAATCCAGTATGCAGTAAAGGAAGGAAACTGGTGGGCAATAGACATCAGGGGCACTAAGGCTTTCACTTCCTAAAAAGTGTTCCCTCTGGTCATGGCTGGCTCGTGTCTTAAACACTCCTTTGCCCATATCACTTGGAATCATAAAATTGTTACAGTGCTACCAGAGACTCAGAGGAAAAGAAAACCCGGAGCTATTTATGTTTAAAAACAAAATTTCTTCTCAAGGTGATCAAAACGAGTTTGAGATAGCAATCAGATCAGCCATGATCTCATCGAATGTTAGAGAGCCCGAATGGCATTTTGTCTCCACCATTCATGTGTATGTGTGTATATGTGTGGCCACATAGCACAGAGTGTTTGGAAAGGGCTAGCAATCCAACTTCAAGCATACTGGATAAACAAATGACAATGAAAAGTGGGATGGTTAATACAGGACTGAAGGTGTTATATCTGAATGCATGCAGTATCAGGAATAAGGTAAACGAGCTTGTGGCGCAGATTGAAACTGGCAGGTATGATGTGGTGGGCATTTCGGAGACGTGGTTGCAAGGGGATCAGGATTGGGAACTGAATATCCAAGGATGTACATCCTATCGAAAAGGTAGGCACGTGGGCTGAGGGGGTGGGGTTGCCATATTAGTAAGAAATGAAATTAAATCCATAGGAAGAAATGAAGTAGGGTCAGATGGTGTAGAATCTGTGTGGGTAGAATTGAGGAACCGCAAGGGTAAAAAAAATCATAAATTGGAGTTGTGTACAGGCCTCCAAACAGTAGTCAGGAGCTGGGGTGCAAGATACACCAGGAGATAGAAAAGGTGTGTAAGATACGCAAAGTCACAGTGATCATGGGGGATTTCAATATGCGGGTGGATTGGGAAAATCGGGTTGGTAGTGGATTGCAAGAAAAGGAGTTTGTGGAATGTCTACGAGATGACTTTTTGGAGCAGCTTGCGGTGGAGCTCACGAGGGAAAGGCAATACTGGATTTAGTGTTGTGCAGTGAGGCAGACTTGATAAGGGAGCTTAAGGTAAAGGAACCCTTAGGAGGCAGTGATCATAATATGATAGAATTTACTCTGCAATTTGAGAGGGAGAAGATAGAATCAGAGGTAACGGTATTACAGCTGAATAAAGGCAACTACAGAGGTATGAGGGAGGAGCTGGGAAGAACTGGCTGGAGGAGGAGCCTAGTAGGAAAGACAGTGGAACTGCAATGGCAGGAGTTTCTGGGAGTAATTCAGGAGACACATCCCTAGGCAAAAGAAGCATGGTACAGGGAGGATGAGGCAACCATGGCTGACTAAGAAAGTCAAGGATAGCATAAAAGCAAAAGAGAAAACATTTAATGTGGCGAAGGGCAATGGGAAACCAGAGGATTGAGAAGCTTACAAGGACCAACAGAAGGCAACAAAAAAAGAAATAAGGAGGGAGAAGATTAAATATGAGGGCAAGCTAGCCAGTAATGTAAATGAAGACTGTAAGAGTTTCTTTAGATATATAAAGGGCAAAAGAGAGGCAGAAGTAGACATTGGACCCCTGGAAAATGACGCTGGAGAGATAGTAGTGAGGAACAAGGAAATGGCTGAGGAACTGAATAATTACTTCGCGTCAGTCTTCACGGTGGAAGACATGAGTAATATCCCAAAAATTCAAGAGAGCCAGGGGGCAGAGCTGAGTATGGTGGCCATCACCAAAGAAAAGGTGCTAGTAAAACTGATTGGCCTGAAGGTGGATAAATAACCTAGACCAGATGGACTACACCCCAGGGTTCTAAAGGAGATAGCTGAAGAGATAGTGGAAGTGTTAGTGGTGATCTTTCAGGAATTGCTAGAGTCAGGGAGGGTCCCAGAGGACTGGAAAATCGTTAACGTGACAGCCCCGTTTAAAAAGGGAGGAAGGCAAAAGACGGAAAATTACAGGCCAAAAAGCCTAACCTCGGTTGTGGATAAGATTTTGGAGTCCATTGTGAAGAATGAGATTTCTGAATATTTCGAAGTATACGGTAAAGTAGGGCAAAGTCAGCCTGGCTTCATCGAGGGGAGGTCATGCCTGACAAATCTGCTCGAATTCTTTGAGGAAGTAACGAGCAGAGTAGACCAAGGAGAGCCAAAGGATGTTACCTACCTGGACTTCAAGAAGGCCTTTGATAAGGTGTCACACAGGAGGCTGCTGAGTAAGCTAACGGCCCGTGGTGTTAGAGGCAAGGTGCTAGCATGGATAGAAGATTGGCTGTCTGGCAGAAAGCCAGATTTCAGCTCCTTCATCGCATGCAGGTATGCCACATTATCACAAGCGACTGGAGGTTGAGACATTGTGGCCAGTTAGCTGTGAGAGTTTAGCAGTGCACCAGATTCCCATGTTCTGCGGTTCTAACAAGTGGTCTCTGCTGCTTTAGTTGTGAGCAGTTCCATATTCGCCTATTCTGAGTGCTAACTTTTTCATCCTGTGATCATTAGTTAGAATCAGCAGAGATTTTTGTTGCTTGGTTTACTTTGTTTAGTTTGCTTTGTTTTCTGGTTTTGTTGGGAAGAGATTACCTGATTGCTCTCTGGTATGGTTCTGGTGCAGTGTATGACTGGGAGCTATGAAGAAATCAGTGGAGAATAGTTGTCCTTTTGAAATCCTTACCTCCTTCCTGCATCCCCGCGCTCCAGCCCTGTTCCAGTCCATGCATCTTGTGTCTTTGTTCCCTCCAGGTTTCCAGAAGTTGCTAGCCATGGTGTTTCCAAACTATTTGAAAACCATTCACGAGGAGAAGGATCGCCTTGTGGTCATGACGATCCTGGAGTCCATGAACAATGTGCTGAAACACTGCAAAGGGGACACACTGAAGGAGCCAGGGCGCCTGGATGAGATCTGCAAAGCCATTCGGAACGTACTGCAGAAAAAGGTAACGGCCAAATGCTGTGACTGAGAAACGTGCCTGTTTGACCAGACATTTCTAGTCACATCTCCTTAAACAGCCCAGAGTCTGCGTTTTGTCCCAGTGCCCCTCTGCGATGCCGTGTCATTGCACGTTACTGCTTTTGCTTGGGGCTGACTGTGCACATTGTGTCTTGCAGACAGCTTGCCAAGATCCAGAAAACGAGGAAACCGAATCGGACGAAGAGCAGGAGGTAAGAGGAAAGCGAATGTGTGCTGAGAGAGTTTGGAACAGTTGGATTTTGCAAATACTGAACAAACTCTGAGAACAAATGTCAATTGCTTCCGGTTTTAAATTCCACTGATTCCAGTTGATCTCTCGTTGACAGTTAATGTAACGATTTGCTGTCGATGTATCTGCTTTGCCTGTACTACTTCAACATGACATGCTTGCAATGCTCTTTCTTTGTTTTGGATTGTTGAAAATGTACTTACCTCTTACATTGTGGCTGGTGGAAGCTTTGCCAATTTATTAGCTTTCCTGGTTAATTGTTATAACTGCTTATTAACCTTCTGCGATTCACATACTAAGACACCCAAGTCTCTCTCAAACATTTCTGAAGAAGGGTCTAGGCCCGAAACGTCAGCTTTCCTGCGCCTCTGATGCTGCTTGGCCTGCTGTGTTATCTCTCTCTCGAACACTTCTTTTTGTTCTTCTTTTTGCCAAAAGGGACAATTTCCCACTTTCCCACTTTGTACTCCATTTGCCAGATCTTTTGCCCACTCGTTGAACCTATCTCTATTTCTTTGTCGACCCCCTTATGTCCTTCACAACTCCTTTTCCTGCCTGTCTTTGTCTTCGGTAAATTTAGCAACCACACCCTCAATCCCTTCATCTAAATCTTTTCTGTGAAGTGTAAAGCGTCGAGGTCCCAACGCTGAGTCCTGTGACACACCACTCACTTGTGTAAACGATCCACTTATTCCCACTCCCTGCTTCCCGTAAGTCAACCAATCTTCTAGCCATGCCTACACTACAAGCTTTTATTTTCCTCAGTAAACTTTAATGTGATACCCTTATCAAATGCCTTCTGGAAATCCTAAGAACAATACATTCACCGGATTATCTACAGCACAAGTTACTTCTTCAATGGGCTCCATGATCTCCCTATGTTGGCTTGAATTTATCCGAAAGCCCAGTTATAACATTTTTAAGAATAGGCTCTGACATTTTCCCTATGATAGATGTTAAGTGAACTGGCCCGTACTTTCCTGCTTTCTTTCTCCGTCCCTTTTTCAATAACAGAGTTATATTAATTATTCTCCAATGTAAAGGAACCTCCGTACCCTCGCCGCCGCCCCTCCTGCTTCCCTGGTAACTGTAATGTTCTGAAGTTCCTTCCTTTTCAATCCTGAATTACAGCTAGTTCCAGGGTGCTACTTGTCTCTCATGAAGACCAGTGCAAAATATCTGTCATCTCTTTATCTTCCATTACTAATTCCCCAGACTCCTTTTCTACATGACCACCACTTACTGTGTTCTCTTTGTTTTTCAAATATCTGAAGAATGTCCTGTTTTTTAATATTTTTGGGCTTAATCGAATTTTTTCCTACCATTAGTAATCTTTTAGTACTTTTTGGGAACATTCAAGTTTAAGGACCAATTGGGATTAATGTAGATTTAGAATTGATTTTGTGAGTGCAGACTCGATGGGCCAAAGGCCCTTTTCTGTAATGCATGATTCGTTGCTATTTTTATGTTCTGTCAGTCTCCGACCTGCTGTCTATCTGTGCAGAATTATGTGTCTTTTCTTTTTCTTTGAGCTTAATACTATCTTTAACTTTTTTAGTTAACTATGAGTGAACCGACCTATCCCTTACAATTTCTCTCATTTGATGGAATGTATCTATTCTGCACGTCCTCGAATACTCCGTTAAGTGTTTGCTGCTCTATAGCCGTGATCTCTTAACCAAAATGGCCACTTCACTTTCATTAGCTGTGCTTTCTCCCTTAATCTGTGTAAAATTCAATCATGTTATTGGTGGCTGCTTCCTAGGAACACTATCACTATGAGGTTAGTAATTAGTCCTATCCCATTTGGACAAAGTTTGCTCTCAGGTTCGTGCTGTAACTTAATCACAAGCATCAGACATAAAAAAGGAACAGGCTTTAAGCCACTAAGTGCTGTCAGGTTTATTACAGTTTAAACACATAGAAGTACGCACGTTTATGGGCTAATAAATTAGTAGGCGTGATTCCATGAGACAGGGTGCTAAACTCTGAACGAAAAGCAAAATACTGCGGATGCTGGAATTTGAAAATAAAGTCTTAAACTGCTGGAAAAACTCAGCATTTCTGTGGAGAGAGAAACTGAGTTAATGTGTTGAGTCCAGTGACTTTGCCAAAACCTAAAAGGGGGCTGGAGAATGGTAGTTTTTAATGTTGTTGACAGTTGGGGAGGCGGACCGAGGGGGATAGATTGTGAGGGTGCCCACAGCAAAAGACCAAAGGAGTGCGTGTGGTGGTAGACGAGAGATCGAGATGTCATATAGGTGTAAATGGAGGAGTGAAAAGGAGCACAAAGTCAGCAAGGCACAAGGAAGACTCAGCCGAGATGGGTGGTGATGGGGAGAACGGAGGACGGAGGTCATGCTAAGAAGGTGGGAAGCTCTGAATATCAAGTCCAGCAGGCTGTAAAGTGTCTCTGAGGAAATCGAGGGGCTGTTCCTCCAGCTTGCGATGAGCATCATTGGAAAACTGTAGCAGACCCAGGACACGACTGTTAGCATGGGGGCAAGATGGTCCATTTAAATGGTGAGCAGCTGGAAGGTTTCTACAGACAGAACAGACGTGTTCTGCAAAGTGGTTCCCCTCAGTCAGCATTTGATCTCTGCACTAAATTCTGAAATTCCTGCTGGGGAAGGAGAACTCCTCGCTGTGTCTGTCCGTGCTCTCCAGTGGCTCAGGAGCGTGTGGATCAATCTGTACGGACCAAACTGCTGCTGCACCGGTTCTGCACCACGTTGGGAGTGTTTCGAAATGTGCGCAAAGAAACGCAGGCTAAGGTGTTCAAAGCAGCTGATGAAGGACGAAGTCAGTCCCAAGTACGGGAGATCCGGGAAGAGCATTAGTGCAGCAACCAGCCCGGGAAGAAGGTAGCCAGGTTGAGTCGCCAGGCTCTGAGGGCAGCATGTTGTCTGTGTCTGGCCAACCTTTAGAGGAATACATGATGCCTCTGCTGAGATTTGTGATCCTGAAGGCAGAGCTGGTGTGGGAACCTGGTGCTGCACCTCCGAGCTGTCCGTGTACGTCCCCCGACATAGGATGTAGCTGGTTGTGACCATTAACCCAACGAGCACGAGGAAGGGATCTGGCAGGTAGAAGCCCTGCAGGCAGCGGAGGTGGCCAAAGGGGTGTTCCCCCGAGCACCGACGGGCAGAGCGGGCGGCATCCGGATAATGGCGAGCCCCATAAGAAGCAGCAATGATCCAGCAGAGCAGCGTGTAGACAACATTCACCAAGGCTAGCTGGTGGCTGGCAGGAGATGGCTGGGCAGAGACCTGGTGCTTGCCCAGGGGCACCATCCTCTGGAATCTGGTGGTGAAGTGAGTCTCTGCAGCAATCAGAGCCAGGATCAGGAAGGTGACGGCGTTGTACGTCTCGTTGAGAAAGGCAGTAAATCGGAGTGAGATCACCTCCTGGCTGTTTGCCAGTTGCAGTTCTGCGAACCAGCAGAAGAAGAGGTAGCCTAAAGAGGGCACAGAAAACATGGTCTTTTAGGTGTTTGGTAACTGTTCGCCTTCGTGTGCAAATTCACCTCTCGCAGTCAGCTGCCATTTAAACATTCAAGGCTGTGCTCCCCGTTCAATTGGAACATCAAGAGTAGGCCGTTTGGCTCCTTGAGCTTGTCCCACTTTTCCAGTGAGACCATTTGTATGTTAATTCCATCTCCACATTTTGGTTCCATAACCCTCTCACCTAGCACGTCAAAGCGTACACAATATGATGAACGGGGTTTCAGAGATTGATATTCAATCGTTGGGATTCAACCTTTCCAGTACTGAAAGTTTAAACACATCCAGACTAGGCAGTCAGAAGTCTTCAGGTTTTATATGTAGTGATACAATTTGACATCCATTGGAATTACAACTCTGTTTTATTCCTTGCATATGATCCCTGTCTTTCTCTGATTCTTTTTGCTTTTCTCCCCTGCTTCTCCTACACTTTTGTGCTACTGTCACTCTTGTGATATTTTTCTCTTGCTCACTGTACACTGTCTACCTCTCTTTAGTGCTGTTATAGAGTCATAGTTGCTTACTTTATGGCTCTGAATTTCACACACTTTGATCTCTCTCATAACCCAGGATACTATTAGCATTTCTCATTCCCTTGCATCAACTGTGCGGTGATAAATATTCTGGCTTGATACCACAGGTTTTACTTTTGAAATTTGGTTACTGTGGCAGTTGCTCGACTGACTATATTCAGATGAGGTTGTCAGCGTTCTTTTAAGAAAAGAACAAAGGTTTATTATCTGAAAGGAAAAGGGAAAAAAATTATAAATCTAGACAGTTTGGTAAGAATCTTACCTTGGAATAGAAAAAAGTAACTTCCTTTTGCGGACATTCTACCCCAGTGAAATATCCCTCTGCTCTTCACTTTAAGATTTCTTCATTGTGTATTTGCGAATTCAGTATTTCCTTTCGGAGATTTCCTGCACTTTCAGCTGCTGTGACTGTCACTGTTACTCTCTTTTCCAAAGACGTGCAGGCTAAACCACTTGCTTTTCTCTGGCTGACTACCTTGACACTGCTAAAAACACATTAGGATCGCTTCCCAGTTCTGAAGACTTCCACAAGCGTTAAAACTGCACTCTGCTGCAATTGATCTTTCCTGATTCTGACCAGCTTGTGTCCCTGGCCTCCCCTTTTCTTGTCAACAATAAACAGCACTCATCTCACTGAGTGGCTTGTTGACTGATTTTGCTTTGGTCACATCATTTCTTGGAAAGGCTGTCTTTAACTCACCCTTCCAAATAACCTTCTGACCCTTCTTTCTTAAAAAAAGAGGCACTGAAAACCAAAATCTCATTTGTCTATAATTTTGAACCCAAGTTCCAGTAAATAATACATCATTAACTTTCCTGACAGTACTGACATACTTTTACGTATGCGGCTAGACTGAAAAGAGCAACTGTTCAGCTCTGTTACAACATGATAGAATGCAAATGGTTTCTGTGAATAGTCATCCTGCTGTCCAGTTACTTTACTGCTCTGAAGGAACCTGGCTGTTGGACCTGAGAGCAATTTCAAAGTCTTTTTAATTTTTGTCCTGGGGTGGGGGGAGGAGACAGCCACATTGTGGTGGGTCTGAGTCACATGTAGGCCAGACCAGGTAAGGACGGAGGTGAACCACATGGTTTTTCTCCCCCCACAATTGGCAAGATGTTTAATTCCAAAATTTTTTTTTTTTTTTTTTTTTGTTTTTGAATCTGCCGTGGTGGATTTGAACCCGGATTCCCAGAATATTACCTGCATCTCTGGGTTAATAATCTAGTGATAATACTGCTAGGCCAGTGCCTGCCATGGATTACTCTGGATTCTGAGCTAGCCCAGGCTTCCTGGCTCGGTGCCAGGCTCTTCTGTTCACCGCTACATACCAGCGATCGCTGCAACTGTAGTGTCTTTCACATCGATCTAAAACAGGCATGTGCACATCTCAGACAAGCCCAATCTGGGGACCTGGGCACAGAATCCCGGCAGAATCTATTCCAGAACAATCCCAAGGCATTGCTGTGCTCTCAGCCGAGAGCATAAACATGCTCTGTCTGTTTCTCGGTGGAATGTAAATGATCCTGTGTCCACTTTTTATTTGAAAAGAGAGGAAAGGAGTTTGACCCAGTGGCCTGGAAAAGATTTGCCCCTCAATTACCATGACTAAAGCAAATGATGTAATCACTATCTAATTGCATTTTCACGATCTTACTCTGCAAACTATGGGCTGCATTTCTTGCACTACACTAGAAACATAACTTCAGAAAATCTCTCATTGGCAGTAGCTTGCTGTGGGAGATCCTGAAGAGGTGAGATACAGAAAATAATTGCCTGTGCTTTTGATAGAGGATCCCATTCACTGCCCCCCCCCCCCCACCACTGCTCTTTCTCATTCCCTAATTTACATATTTCCCTTTTGAGTATTTATCCAGTTTTCTTCTGAAATTCAGCTTTAAATTTACTTCCACCACACTCTTGAACAATGTATTCCAGATCAAAACTCAAGGCACAAGCAAAAATCATTCTCGTCTCTCAGCTGGTTCTTTTTAAATCTCTATTCTCTGCTTACTTGTAATGGAAGCAGATTCTCCTTACTTTACTCTTATCAAAGCCCTTCATGATTTTGAGCCCCTCTTTTTGAATCTGCCCTCAATCTTCTTGGGTCCTCAAAGTTCTCCACGTAACAGCAGTGCAGTGGATTTGCCTGATGCACAAAAGCCACCAAAAAGGATGAGGGAACGTGGTTAGTTTTGATGCTGTACCTGTGATACAGACGTCGGTGAACAGGAGCAGTACAATGGTCTGTCCGCTGACCGACTGTAGGAGCACAGATCCTGTTGAGCAGGCAAGATTGCT
Organism: Rhincodon typus; assembly: GCF_021869965.1. NCBI lineage: Eukaryota > Metazoa > Chordata > Chondrichthyes > Orectolobiformes > Rhincodontidae > Rhincodon > Rhincodon typus. Next base: position 549,169 of record NC_063373.1, read on the forward strand.
GGCGATCCTTAGTGCTCCAAGGCACAGTGTCCTCTCTGTCAGCCCCATGTTCCCCAAGCAAATAACTTTTACACAAAGCAGCACTACTTCACTTGTCTGAAGCAGGAACCAAGTGCGGCTCCATGTAAAAATGCAGCTGGACACAGGATTAAAGGGCAGGCTGCTGTCGATCCAGCCTGGAGGGTTGTATTTTCCCCACACCTGACTGTTCGCAGTGGATCTGAACGGTGTTGTGTCACTGGTGTGAGTCACCGTTTGGAGCCAGTCATTAGAGGGCTCTTGGATGTTTTACATAGCTACTGTTGTGTTTCAACAGGCGGGCAAGGCCTTGGTATTTGCTTAAGAGCAGGTTTAACCTGTTACAACACGAGTCTAGCACCAACACTAAAGGATCTGCCTTTAAAGGGGGGTGGGGTCTGGGGAAAGGGAGGCCAGGGAATGGCAAATCCCAGTCCAAACAATGCGCTTTTAGAACCGAGAGGATGATTAAGATGCTAGTGGTGGTGGCGTTTCAGCTCTGACCTGTTAATGTGATGTTTTCTCCCCTTCCAGGTGTCTCTTTAGATCCTTCTAAACTCCTCCTTGCACCCTCACCATGAGCAGTGCGAGATTTTTGTGTAATTCTGTCACTTGCAATGAGGCATCCTTTCCTGCGGTCGTACTATTACCACTGATGTCCCCAAGGATCTAACCCACTCGCATTTCTCATTGCAACGCCTGAAAGCACGCCCTTAGTTTTCACATCTACCCTGACAGTGGCCTGCTCTACCTTGCCCACCACCTCTCTCGACTCTTCCATAATCTCGAAATTATTGCCCTGCCTATCTCGCATCCAATACTGGGGAGACAGAAATTTCTTCCAGTTAAAAATGGGGAAGACTGTAGCCATTGCTTTCGGGCCATGCTCAGAAATCTGGCTGTAATTGCCCACTTCACTCCTCTTCTTGGAGACAGATGGAGAATAAGCCAGTTTCTTTGTTAACTTGGTGTCGTGTCATATTCTGACCATGCAGTTAAGCCACCCATTTCCTCCTCTTTAACATCACTGAACTTAGCTGCATATAAGCTGAGATGGAGCAAAAACCCTTGTTCGTATCTTCATGACCTCTGCATGACTATTCCATCACAGGGCTTTGCCATGTTGCATCCGAGAGTCACCGAGTCATACAGACGGAAACAGACCCTTTGGTCCAACCAGTCCATGCCAAACATAATCCCAAACTAAACTAGTCCCACCTGCCTGCTCCTGGCCCATATCCCTCCAAACCTTTCCTATTCATATGGCCATCCAAATGTCTTTTAAACATTGTAATTATACCTGCATCCACGGCTTCCTCGAAGTTCATTCCACATATGAACCACCCTCTGTGTAAAACATTTGCCTGTTATGTCTTTTTTAAATCTCTCTCCTCTCACCTTAAAAATATGCCCCCTAGTCTTGAAACCCTCATCTCAGGGAAAAGACAACTAACATCAACTCTATCTATACCTTTCATTATTTTATAAACTTCTATCAGGTCACGATCCAGTGAGAAAAGTCCCAGCCTATCAAGCCCTTCCTTATAACTCAAACCTTCCATACCCAGCAACATCCTGGTCAATCTCCTTCTGAACCCTCTCCAGCTCCTAAGTTCTGGAATTTCTCTCCTATATCTCATTGCATCTGTGTCTCCTTGTTAATACCTATGCCTTTGGTCACTTGTCCCAGTCACTCCTTTTGTGGGTCAGAGTCATGCTTTAATCTGCCCACCTATCTCTGGCCTACCCCTTCCTCATCCTTGCGTGCCATCTGTTTCTGCGTGCTTACATTCAGAGCTGTCTTCCCTGTATAGTCATCCCTCTCCCCATCGCCATCTCTTGCACATTCCCTCTAATCCCATGAAACTGCTGCTTGCCACCTACTGAACATTCCTAACCCCAGGATACCTGAGATTGTAAGGGAAGGCGATGGCCGAGTGGTATTATCGCTAGACTGTTAATCGTGAGACGCAGGTAACATTCTGGGGACCCGGGTTCGAATCCCGCCACGGCAGATATTGGAATTTGAATTCAATAAAATATCTGGAATTAAGAATCTAATGACGACCATGAATCCATTGTCGATTGTCGGGGAAAAAAAAAACGCATCTGGTTCACTAATGTCCTTTTGAGGAAGGAAAACTGCCATCCTTACCTGGTCTGGCCTACATGTGACTCCAGACCCACAGCAATGTGGTTGTCTCTGAACTGTTGTCTGGCCAATTAGGGATGGGCAATAAATGCTGCCTGGCCAGCGACGCCCTCATCCCGTGAATGAATAAAGAAAAAATGATGGTTCTCTGACAGCACCTCACTACCCTACCCACTTCTGCCAGTGTTGTTTCTTTTCCTCAGTGAAATCTGATATTGACTTCTCCGCTTGCCTTTGCAAACTGTTACGCACGCCTCCCTCCACCACCACCACCTCCACCTGCTGTACCCTCCCCACAGTTTGAGCACACCAGCTTTCACGTTATTGTTCGTGACGCTCTCTGCTGCACCCAACTACAATCTGCTCTGCCCTTTCCATGGCCATTGAATTGCCACCGTTTTTCCCAGACCTTCAGGACTGGAATTCCTCTGCTTGAACATTCGGCAAACCCAACGCCATTGGCTCCGAGCAGAGTTACAGACCTGGTTTCCTCACCGTCGACTCCATCCCAGGCCTTGGCTACGACCGGAGGCAGAGCCAGACTGCTCTCAAACTCGGTGCCCTGACCCCCACTTCTCTTTCACCGAGACTGCCAGCTTCCACCACAATATCATTGTCCAATCATCCACTGATTACAAACCCTCATTGATACCACTTCTCTGAAGTGCGGCTCAGATCAGCATCCCTTGGGCACTGATGCAAAATCAAGTGAATTCCTTGGATGTTGCTGTGGGTATTGCCAAGACAATGTATCTTGAGTTGTGCTGTTCGATAAGGAGGTGTGGATTTAAAATTCTCCACTTAGGCCCTGTGTAAAAGGGTCTCTTGACAACAGCGCATTTACTTTGCGTCAACCTCGATGTTAGTATTAGGGCTTGCGTATTTTATAACAATCTAACTCTTGTTTACTTAGCACTTTAACACCTATTTAACCAGTCGCCACAAGCAACAGCCGTTATAACCGTTAAGTTGAAGTGTGAATGCACGTAACTTAACTCCTGACTGTTGGTAGGCGTGTGGCTGACTTGTCTTTTCTTCACTTGCAGGCCGAGTACGACTCCATGCTCCTGGAGTACGCAGGAGAGGGCATTCCCCTTCTAGCTGCCGCTGTGGGAGGACAGATCTTTGCCCCGTACTTTGCCGGCTTCCTCCCCCTGTTGCTGTGCAAAACGGTACGTGCAGCTGCGTGGTTTGAAACTTCTATTCGATTTGGGTGTCTCCTGCCATGAAACTGAGGGACGATGAGAAATGTACTCCTCCCCACTGCTGACAGTGACACATGGGGCAGCGTAGCAGGCGTAAAACCCCTAGTTACTTTTTTCCAGGTGTTCCAGGACATTGGCATCGCGGACCGGGCCCAGCATTTATCGCCCCGTCCCTAGTTGCCCCATGAGAAGATGGGGGGCTGAGCTACCTTCTTGAAACGCTGCAGTCCATGTGCTGTAGCTAGACTCTCAATGTCCCTTATAGAGGGAATTCCAGGATTCTGACCCTGAGGGAATGGCGATATATTTCCACGTCAGGATAGTGATTGGATCAGAGGAGACCTTGCCAAGGGGCGGTGTTCCAATGTGGCTCTTCTCCTTCTGGGTGATGGTAGTTGTGGGTTTGGAAGGTGCTGTCTAAGAAGCCTCGGTGAATTTCTGTGGATGGTACACAGTGTCTGTTTGGAGGATGGTGTTGAGTGCTTAGAGTGTTGTCAGAGCTGCCCCCATCCAGGGCAAGCGGGGAGTATTCCATCACGCCCCTGACTTGTGCCTTGTAGATGGTGGGACAGGCTTTGGGGAGTCGGGAGGTGAGTTACTTGCCGCAGTATTCCTAGCTTCTGTATATGGCTGTGTCCAGTTTCGGGTCAATGGTCAGTCATAGCCCAGAATCCTTCAACCATGGCCCGTGCTGTTTAGGTATTGCATGTGCCATGTGGAGATGGCCCCAAACCATTGAGAGGCTTAACATGCCTGTTCCTTCTTCCTTCCTGATTAACTTCTGTACTTATGTGTGAACGAGCCAGTCCAAATGGGGCCTGTTTCAACACCATGAGTGCTGTTATACA
>NC_063373.1:553891-584104 GCF_021869965.1 Rhincodon typus
AAAACAAACCGAGCATTGGTCGGAAGCAACTGCTTTAAAAAAACGCAAATTCAATTCGACTTGTCATCCTTTGGGTCATTGACATGCAAATCAGTCTTCTCAAAGATGTATCTTGACTACTGTGTTTGGTTTTAATACAGTGGAGTTCCAGTCTGATAAACAAGCCCCGTTCCGTTTCTGTGAGTGGACGGGATTAGAGGTACTTATTGAGGAAGAGGAACAGGAGTGGAAGCGCTAAATCTGCGTTCCTGTCCCCACAGATACCGCGAGACATGTCGAGTCTCTGCTGCACTCTGTGTTTGTGCGTGTGTGAGAATGTGTGTACGTATGCGTGTGTTTGTGTGTGTGTGTGCGTCGGTGTGTGTGTTTGTGTGTGTGTCTGTGTGTATGTGTGTGCGTGCGTGCATGTCTGTGTGTGTCTGTGTGTACGTGTGTGCATCTGTGTGTGTGTGTCAGAGAGAGAGAGAGTATATGTGTCTGTGTGTCTGTGTGAGTGTGTGTATGTCTGTGTGTGAGTGTGTGTGTTTATGTGTGTATGTCTGATTTAAACTGAATTTGCCTCGATGACTCTGAATGCCACCTGATTTGGGAAAGGGATGGAGGTGATTTGCTGCACAATGTCACTCAGAAACTGGGCAGACAGTGCACATCGCTTGCTAAATCGAGGACGCTGTTCCCCCTCGTTGTGAGTGAACTATCCAAGTGCAGGACATCAGACCAGAGCTGCAAACGAGCCGTCATTCCCCAGAGTTAATTTCCTGTTGTTTTTTTTTCCCCATACCTCTGAGCACACTGTTTCTATCCAAATAATATTACACAGAACCCGTTGAGTGTCTGACTTGAAGCTGCCCCCACCACACTTCCAGGCAGTCCACTCCAAACCCTAACTCCTCTTCGGGTGTGAGAAAGACTTTTCCTCCCATCACCTCCGGCTTTGTTTGCACATTGCTTTAAATCTACACGCTCCTACTTTTTCTTGTTACTTTTACGAGTGGCAACAGATTCTCCTTATTGACTCTGTCCAGCCATCACTCACGAGTTTGAAAACCTCTATGATGGCTCCATCTCTCATCCTCCTCCTCTTCCAGGGAGACGAGTTCCGAATTTCTTCAATCTATCCTCATCGCTGACGTGTCTTATCAGTGGAGCTATTTTATAAATCACTTCTAAACTATCTCTCTCTCTCTCCGATACATTCGCATTTTTTTCTGATAACGCGGGGACAACAACTGTAGACAGTAGTCCAGCTGAGGTATGACCTCTAAATCAATTACCCCTTCCGGGTTGAAACGTACAAGTTACTAAATCACTGAAGATTTTCCTGAAGCAAACATTTTCACAGCTTTAGAGATAAACTTCCGAAAGTCACGTAGGTGGACGACTCTCTTCTAAATCTTATCAAGGAGCTGGCGGGAGCGGATGTACTGGGAGTTGGGGAGGGGCGCGGGGTGGTAAATTGTGAAATGGGGGACGGTGTGAGATCTCTAGATCGGCCACGGCTCTGTTCCCAGGGGCCCGAATGAGGAACGCTAGCCACAGGAAGGGTATCCAACAGTGAAGTTACTCTGAAAATCCTCTCCCACTACCTCCCCTCCCCCTCCTCCAGCCCCACGAGCACACCAATGACTCTTGACAGCAAGGTGGGCAATTAGTGTCTTAGTGGACCGGTGTGGAAAATGGGACCAGTTGTCAGGAATGAGTCGAGCAAGTAGGACAGTACCCCAAAATTGTGACGTTTACCTCCGAAATTAAGCGTTCTGTGTGATATCTTTCCTCTCAAAAACTGTAGATCAACACGTCGTTGGTAATCAGTTAAAGCGCCCCACATATCACTCCATGTGCAGTGAGATTTAGCCACAATTTTTCTTTGCTTCGAGGTTTTTTCACAGGTTGCCCCTGTTTAGCTTCTAACCTTTTTTACACCTTATCCCTCTTTACAGTCATCCCGCAGTGTAGATTTCCTCAAGGATGTATGCATGTCTAATACAGAGATGAGGAGGAATTTCTTCTCTCCCAGGGGAGTGAATCTGTGGAATTCTTTAATATTCAAGGCTGAGATAGGGAGATTTTGAATCAGGAAGGAAATCAAGGCTTATGTGGAAAAGGCAGAAAAGTGGGGCTAAGGATAATCAGACCAGCCATGAACTCATAACATGGTGGAACAGACTCGATGGGCTGAATGGTCTATATCTGCTCCTCGATGTAAGTCACAGTTTGTAGAAGATTTATTGCAAATTGTACCGCAGTTGACAAACCCTGGGGTGCATTTTGGAAAGACATCTGTGAAAGATATTGTGAAATCACGCATAGTAAATGTGGTTTATATGAAGCAAATTTATTCAAAGTTGTGACTTGTTGGGAGGTTGAAATCGTCGTTTTAACTGTCAGAACTTTCTGTGGGCAAGCACTTTGGGCTGTCGTCTGCAGATCCTAGTCTATTACCCTGAGATGGAGACACTGCCTCTTCTTAATCAGGAGAGTTTTTTATCTGATCTTTTGAGTTTTATTCACTCATAGGGCGTGGGTGCTGCTGGATGAGCCAACATTTATCACCTGTCCGTAATTTCCCCACGAGATAACAGTGGTAAGCCATCTTCGTAAGCCGTTGCAGTCTCTCCTCCCGGCATGTATGTCGGAGCAGCATGCCGTGCTGTTAGTGAGGAAGTGCCAAGATATTGACACGAGTGACACTGAAAGAATGGTCAGTGTTGCTCCAAGTTGGGTTGGTCTCTGTGTGTCTCTTCTATTTGCCTATGTTAATGTCTGCGTGTCTTTGTGGTGGGGTCTGGTGTTCCCATTATATGCTGCCCTTGTCCTTCTGGATGGAAGGTGTTGTGGGTTTGGAAGGTGCTGTCGAAGAAGCTTTGGTGAATTCCTGCAGTGCATCTTGTAGAGCGTCGGTGGTGGAAGGAGCGGATGTTTGTGAATGTGGTGCCAATCGAGTGGAGGCTGTTTTGCCCCTGGATGGAGAGGAGCTTTTCGAGAGTTGTTGGAGCTGCCCCCATCCAGTATTCCCTCACACTCCTGACTTGTGCCTTGTCGATGGTGGGACAGGCTCTGAAGAGTCAGGAGGTGAGTTAATCGCTGCAGGATTCCCAGACTCTGACCAGTTCATGCATCCGCTGGATTAATATGGCGAGTCCCTTTTTGATTTTGTTCAATGGTAGCACCCCTTCTCTGCCCTGATAGTAATAGTCGAGTTTTCAGTGACGGTAACACTGATAAATGTCAAGGTGTGTGGATTGGGTTGTTTCTTGTTACCTGGCATTTTTGTGGCACGAATGTCACTTGTCAATCGCCAGCTCAAGTCTGGATGTTGTCCAGGTCTTGCTACATTTGGACATGGACTGCTTCAGTATCTGAGGAGTGGTAAATGCTGCTGAATATTGCGCAGCCATTATATTTTCAGTAGAATGAGTGAATGGTGTTTCTTTTCTTTCTCTCTCTCTCTGTCTCTCTCTAATGCCGCAGGCTGCATAATGAGGCATAGGTGCCGTTTCCTCCACACTAATTCGCCTCCTCCCAGTATCCCTGTCTGGCTGAGTTTTATATTCTGGCTCATGGCTCAATTTTTCTTTCCCATACTGTCAGAGCAAAATTGAATTTCTTCTTGAAAACATTCAACGTTTTGGCCTCAGCTGCTTTCTTTGGCAGAATATTCTCAATCCTACGCCATAACATTTACGCTGTGATCATCCAGTTCTGGACTCCCCTGGTCATCAAGAAAATCCTTTCTGCGTTTGCATTGTTTTCGTCCTGTTTGAAGTTATAGGTTTCTCTGAGATGTCCCACGAACCCTCACCCCCGACATTATTCTAAATTCCAGCGAATATAATCTTAATTGATCCAGCCCCTCTTCATACATCCATCCTGCCGTCCGCCATGGGCTTTTAAAACTGAAACTAATTCACTCAGAAGTCTTGGATATAAAGAAAATTCAAAGAACCCTCCAGCAAAATTATATATGACGTATTTATTCTACAGTGGTTGCTTCTACTAACCATGTGTTGGTCAGAATTAATTGTTAAAAAAAATCCGCTTATGTAATTCAAACTTATCATTCTTTGGATCATTGACAAAGCAAATTATTCTTCTCAAAAAATTCATCTTGACTCCTGTGTTTGGTTTTCACCCCAGTGGAGGTCAAATCTAATGAGTGAGTCCCGGTCCTATTTCTGGCAGTGGACGGGAGTGGAGACATTTGTTGAGGAAGGGAAACAGGAGCGGAAATGTTAATTCTATGTTGCTGTCCCCGCAGACGCTGCGAGACCCAATGAGTCTCTCTCCCTCTCTCTGTTTTAGACAGGTTTACATCTGATTCAAACTGACCCTGCGTCTCCCACTTCAAATACCAAAAACATTGGGAAAAGAATGGAGGCTATTTGTTTTACAGCATCCAGTGCAAACGGCCCAGAGCATCGATGGTGGAGAGAGTGGGTGTTGAAGGTGGAGGTTAGCGAGGTGTGGTGCTGCTTTGTCCTGAATGGTCGACTTCCTTGAGCGTTGTCGAAGCTGCAAGTGGGAAATGCCTTATCTCACTCCTGACTTGTGCTTTGTGGATAGTGGACAGGCTTTGGGGAATCAGTAGGTCAGTTACTCACAGCAGGACTCTTAGCCTCTGACTTCCTCTTGCAGCCAGAGTGTTGACGTGGTTGGGTCGAGTTCAGTTTCTCGTCTATGGTAAAGCCCCAAATATGTTGATAGTCAGGGGGTTGGGGAGTGAGGGGAGTATTCAGTGATGGTAACTCCATTGAACTTCAAGGGAGGGATGGTTAGACTCTCTCTCAGTGGTAACCCTCCAGATTTTGATAGTGGATTATTCAGCGATGGTAACACCATTGAATGTCAAGGGCAGTGATTAGATCATCTGTTATTGGTCGTGGTTACTGCCTGGCATTTGGCTGGTCTGAATGTAACTTACCACTTGTCAGTCCAAGCCTGGATGTTGTCTAGACCTTGTTGCATTTGAACTTGGACTGCTTCAGCATCTAAGAGGCGATAGAGGTGCTGAGCAGTGAGCAATTATTGGCGAATATCCCCACTTCTGACCTTTGATTAATATTGACTCAGTTTCCAGGTGAAGCTTGGGGAAAACTTAGTTTTTTTTTTAAGCCGAAACCGAGCGCCAGACCTCCACCTTATATTTTAAACAGCTCCTGGCATCTCTTCCAATGATCAGATAAATTGTTGGCTGGCCCTACGGATTGGAAAGAGCTGAACACTTTCTATGCCTGTTTCTTGTACAGCAACCTCCAACTGTGTAAAGTTAGATGCTGACTGAGGTGGGGAGGTTTTCACTATTTATATGTGGGATATATGGGCCCGAGCTTAATTGCTCTTTGAGTAGCTGGAAGGGAACTGCCTTGTTCAAGGTCCGCAGTCCCATATAATTGTGTGCCAAAGCGCCATGCCCCTGAAAATAAACCTTATGTCACCAGGTACTTTTTTTGACATTTTTAGCTATAGAACACAGGAGCATACGAAATAGGAGCAGGCGCAGGTAGTCATCCCTTCGAGCCCCCTCTGCCATTCAACATGATCATGTCTGATCTTATCCCGGTTTCAACTCCCCTCTCCTGCTTGCTCCCCATAGCCCTTTATCCCGTTTTTCATCAGAAATATATCCATTTCTTTCTTGACTCTGTTGATTGATTCTCCCTCCGTTGTATTCTGGGCAGTGAATTCTACTGATTCACAACCCTCTGAGAGATGTAGTTTCTCCTCATCTCAGTTTTGAATCTACCTCCTCTCACTCTATATCCATGCCATCTTGTTCGAGATTGTCTCAAAATGAGGGACATCTTATCAATCTCCATAATTATTCTATATGCCTCAATAAACCCCATTCTTCTGAACTCCAGCAAGTAGAAGCACAAGCTATTAAACCGTTTCTCGTCAGACAGCCCCTTCATCGCCAAGATCATCTGGTGAACTTCCTCTGAACTGCCTCCAGTGCTGACACACCCTTCCTTAAGTAAGGAGACCAAAACTGAACCTAATATAGAGGCGAACAGCGCAGAAGAAAAGTCCCGTCAGTCCATCACTTGGAGGGCAGTGAAAACAAAACAAAAACACAACCACCCAACTCTTCCAATCCCATTTCCCAACAGCTGACCCACAGCCTTGCATGCCTCCGTATTACGTGTCCAACTAAATACTTCTTCGATGTTTTGAGATTTTCCTCCTCTACAACCTTACAGGTAGTGAGTTCCAGACTAGTTCTTGTAGCCACCATCAAATTGTGAACCTTTTTAAACTCGTCCTTCGCTCCCATTTCAAAACGTAATGCATCGGGCAATGTTTGGCGACACCGAATATAGTTCCATAAGGTAGCTTTAGTTAACACATGTTCGTGGGTTCAACATGCCTTCATTCCTTCTCCACTTCCACAGATCCCACACTTTGTAGGCTTCTGGTGGAACGCCATCACTTCTCTATCTGGAGCTGTCAGATGCCAGATTACTAAACCCGGTGTTACCAAAGACCCAATTTCTACTCGATTGTTTGCTACCTGCTCCACCATCTATTCAAACAATTGTTAATGCATACAGAGGTAGTCGAATCATCAAAACATCAACAATAAGAGCAGGAGTGACCCCTCCAGGCTGCTATGCCATTCAATAGGATCGTGTCTAATCATCTAACTCAATCGCCTATTTCCCACTTTCTCCCCCAGACCCTTTGACCCCTGAGAACTACATCTAACAACATTCAAAGTTTTGGCCCCAACCAATCTCTATGGCAGTGAACTCCACAGGCTCTCACTCTTTGAGAGAAAACACTTCTCATTATGTTCCTATCCCGTATCCTTAGACTGTAGCCCTCTGATTCTGGACTCCCTGATAATCAAGAACATTTTCCTGTGTTTACCCTGTCTAGTCCTTTTGAATTTTACAGATTTCTATGAGGTCCTTCCCTCCTTATTCTTCTAAGCGCCAGTGAATACAGTCCTTAGACCATGACCTTCTGGTTGGGGACTCCCTGGTCAGTGGGAATGTCATTCTATTTTTGGGAAACTGCTCTGACTCTACTAATGGATTATAGCCATATGTCCTACATTAACTGCCAGGGTGAACGGAGAATCTTTCCTGCTCCATTCACGTTCATGAATCTTATTCCAAAATGGTAGCCGTGAATTATCCCACAAACGTCTCCCCAGATTATTCGCTGGGAACATAAATACACATTTTCTTCTTAGATGCAGCATAGATTAAAATGTTAAAACCTTCTGCAAAACCAATGTTACTCGGCCTTATCGGAGACAGCTGTCTGCTTTATAACACAACAATAGAAACGTTAAGTGATTGATAATTTTAATTCCATTCCTTTCTTTAATCTAACAAGATTCATTCTGATTAATTCTCCTTTAATTCTGAAAGTGTTTAAAACTGAAATAAGTATTTTATTATTAAGCAATACTTTGATGAAGGGAAGCAGGAATTTGAATACCTGACCTCAACTATTCCCGGGGTTATCACAAAAAAGAACTTAGAATAACCGCATAAAGTTCCCCAATTTCCCTGCTTCCCAGACTCTGGTTGATAGACAACACGGGAGCAGGTCTGTACTGAACAAGAATCAATATTTATTCTAAGTAATGAGACTCTAGTATCTGGTAAACACTTATAAATTATCAACGTATAACATGACATTTTTAAACTCTAATCGTCTTATAAACTCTCCCTTCAACGCAGACAGACAGACAGAGAAATAAACAAGGACAATAGGTTATGGGCGAAGGGAAGCGGGGAAAAAGTTCAGTAGTCCATATTCCTGGGCTGTTGAGATGATCCTGATGATTCCTATACTGTCCAACATGTTGCTTTTCAGTCGGCCTTCTCCGTATTTCTTCATTGGTTTACAAGTTGAATCACTTCTGGAAGGTCTCTGATTTATCAATTAAAGTCTCAGTTTACAGTAACTGCTGAAGGGAATGTTAACTGTTTTTCTTCAGGTTTAAAGTTGGCTTTCGCTGTACAGAACAAACAGACCGCTTCTGTATCAGTGGCGATCAAAACGTTCTCTGTCTACTTGCTCCCAAGCTGTTCAATTATCTGAAAAGCAAACTCGCGGATGTCGGAAGGGAAGTGTTTTTGCCACCGATAACTGATCACTAGTCCACAAATCATTCTAAGATATTCAGTCACTAGGAGATAGCAAGAACTGCAGATGCTGGAGTCAGAGTCAATACAGTGTGGAGTTGGAGGAACACCAGTGTCGACGAAATCCAGTGTGGAATTGGAGGACTCTTGATGAAGGGTGTATACCCAAAAAGTCGACTTTCGTGCTCCTATAATGCTGCCCGACCTGCCGTGTTCCTCCAGCTCCACACTGTATTGACCATAAATCATTCTACGTTTTGTTGTCAGACAGAGGTCGATGTGTGCATAGTTCCTCTGTGCTCCAGCTCGCCTGCAACCATTCCAGTTTTCTCTTGTTCAAACGGCTATATACAGAATGCTTGCCATGAGTGTAAGGGGGCTTGCTTGTCAAAACGTTCAGCAATCCATTAAAACATTAGTTTTAAATCAGTCCTTTCTCGTTCCAGTCCCCAACTGTCAAAAAGAAAACATAAAAAAGAGAGGGGCAATTTAAGTGAAAGTTTGCATTTCATTTTACTTTTTACCTAATGGACGAGAACAAATTAAAATTGAGTTACCAAACATCAATAAAATGGTTTGACTGACTGCAAATAGCAGTAGAAGGCTGTTAGTTTTTGAAATAAAAGGCTCTGAGGGCAACAAGCCAGTGTGAATTGATGTTGATCTAGCAAATGCACAAAGCAACTGGTTTTTTTCTGCATGTAGGCACTCCACAAGCCCGAGCTATCTTCAGAAGTAGCTGGCTTCTACGTCTCTGAATCCATGATTCTGTGACGTCTGAGTTTACAGCCTATCAAAGTTCATGCATGCTCATTTTCCACTACATTATTTTTCTACCTAAAGCGCCAAACACGCAATCCCATTAAAAAGTTATAAAAGTATGTGAATTGGAACAGAGTATTAACAATGCCAGGGTGTGATTTCTTTTGTTTTTAATTTATTGTCACTCGTATATTTTTTTAAAAAGTGAGTGGAAAGTGTGGAAACTGCCTACTCCAGCGCGTATATTAAGCACAGAAATCATATTTTATATATATATTCAATATGTGCATACTTACATATTTAGATGCATACATTAAAAAATGCGCGTGCGCGCGCACGCACGCACACACACACACACACACACACACACATATATGGATGGAGAATGTGGTTGCTGTTATTCCCCGACCTTGGGAAAACCTGAGCCGTGAATCCAACAAAGGTACATTTATATAATTAGGATGTGGTCCATATTTGTTCAGTTCATGGCTCATGCGTTCCCAAGGTCGAGGAAATTACAGGAACCACATTCTCCACCGCTAGGAAAACCAACATCGAGGCTGAAACTATGATTGGAATTCTTCCACCCCATGCAGTTGCAATTTTAACTTTTCTTTTCTGTTTTAAAACTACAGTTTTCGCCTACTCAGTCAAGTCTAAGTCTCAACATTATATTTCATTTCAGGTGGACCCAGGAGCAGTCAAGCTGACCAGTCAGGTAATCAATGTTTATTTTCTGTTTACGTGATATCTTTTCCCCTCGTTCTGACTCATTCAAATGGATATTAAGACTGCGAAAACCAATCTTTGGTTGTAAATTGCAGACTCCCAACAGAACGTCCAATTTTACACGCACTACTGCATCTGGACAACATTTTCTGCATATACCCGTGTGTGAAAAATTACAGTGACAACCGATTTAGGATTGTCAGCCGAGGTTGCAGCATGGGGCACAGATGTTTGATAGAAGCTACACATATTAATATACAAGGTCCTGTTATTTTCAGACTGGAAGAGCAGCAACAGGGGTTGTCAGGGATGACAGAGTTGTCAATCAAACCTCAGCCTCTGGCAGCCCGCAGATAGGGTGCAAAGGCTGCAGTTTGTCAATCACAGTGAATCTCCCATTACACTGTCCCCCAATCAATATTCCCAGAACAGGGATAGCACAGGGTTAGATATAGAATAAGGCTCCTTCTTCACTGTCCCCCCATCAAACACTCCCAGGACAGGGACAGCATAGGGTTACATATAAAGTAAAACTCCCTCTACACTTTCCCCATCAAATTCTTCCAGGACAGGGGCAACACGGGGCTAGATACAGGGAAAAAGCTCTCTGGACACTGTCTGCTGGAGAAACTCGGTGGGTCTCAGCATCGTCTGTACAGAGAGTGAGAGCGAGTTAATGTTTTGAGTCTGCTGTGACTCTTCTTCAGAGTCAGTTCGTTGACCTGTGTGTTCTCTGCAGTCTCCCTTCTCATCAAGATAAAAATTGTAGGTGAATGTTCTGTGGTGCAGTTCGACGAAGTTCTAATAATAAAAAGAAAACACCAGAAAATAAAGGCATTGAACTAATGCAAAGGATTACAGTAAACCAAAAGTTAAATAATGATTAAATATTTAACCCTCCTCTGTGACTCAACAGAACATATGGACTTACGGCTGTCAGGTGGTGGAAGCAGATGTGCTGGACGACTGGAAGTTCTTTACAGGGGCATATGGGGCACAGTTTGTGATGATTCTTGGGGCAATGACGACGTCCGCGTGGTTTGCCGTCAGCTGGGTTGTGGAGATCCATCGGCCACTGACCTTGGAGATTGCTGTGGCCCAGGATCGGGACCAATTTGGCTGGATGGCGTGCAGTGTTCTGGAAGTGAACTACATCTCTGGGACTGCAAATTTAAACCCTGGGGTCAACACAACTGTGATCATTCCGAGGATGTGATGGTGGTGTGTTCGGGTAAGTGAGACTGGTTCCTTTCTGCTTCTGGGATCCCCCCTGTGGCTGTTCCCCTCAATAATAAGTATACCGTTTTGGATACTATTGGGGGGGACGACCTACCAGGGGAAGGCCATAGTGGACGGGTTTCTGGCACTGAGCCTGACCCTGTGGCAAAGAAGGGAAGCGGGGAGAATAGGAGAGCAATTGTAGTGGGGGATTCAATAGTAAGAGGCACAGACAGACGGTTCTGTGGACGCGAATGAGATGAAAGGACGGTATGTTGCCTGTCGGGTGCCAGGGTCCGTGATGTCTCGGATCGTGCCTTCAAGATCCTTAAGGGGGAGGGTACATATCGGTACCAATGATATAGGTAGAAAAAGAACTGAGAATGTGAAAAACGAGTACAGGGAGTTAGGTTGGAAGCTGAAGTCCAGGACAAACAGGGTAGTTATCTCTGGACTACTACCAGCGCCACATGATAGCGAGGTAAGAAATAGGGAGAGAGTGCAGCTAAACACGTGGCTATAGGGCTGGTGTAGGAGGGAGGGCTTCCATCATGTGGATAATTGGAGCACATTCTGGGGCGTTGGGACCTGTACAGCAAGGACGGGTTGCAACTGAACCAGAAGGGCACAAATATCCTGGGAGGGAGGTTTGCTAGAGCTGTACGGGATGGTTTAAACTAGTTTGGCAGGGGGTGGGGAACTGGATTTATAATTTAGAGGATGAGGTATTCGGCCTTCCAACAGTCACACCAGGGAGTGAGGTGGTTTATAAAGAAATGCGGTCGATGGAGCGTAATTGCGGACACCGAGATGGTTTGAGGTGTGTATACTTCAATGCTAGAAGTATCAGAAATAAAGCGGATGAACTTATAGCATGGGTCGGTACTTGGAACTATGATGTTGTGGCCATTACAGAAACTTGGGTAACTCAGGGAGAGGAATGGTTGTTGGAAGTTCCAGGATTTAGATGCTTTAAAAGAAATAGGGAGGGTGGAAATAGAGGTGGGGGAGTGGCATTGATAGTCAGGGCGAGTATAGCAGCTACTGAAAGGCAGTTCGAGAATGATATGTCTACAGAGTCAGATTGGGTTGAGGTCAACAACAAGAAAGGAGCAGTCACTTTGTGGGGTGTTTTTTTACAGACCCCCTAATAGTTGCAGAGAAGTAGAGGAGCGGATTGGGAGACAGATACTGGAAAGGTGCAGAAGTCACAGGGTTGAAGTCATGAGTGACTGCAACTTTCCAAATATTGATTGGAAACATTTTAGTTGTAATAGTTTAGATGGAGCAGATTTTGTCCAGTGCGTTCAGGAAGGATTCCTGACACAGTATGTAGATAGACCAACACGAGAAGAAGCCACTTTGGATTTGGTGCTTGGCAACGAACCGGGCCAAGTGTTAGACCTGTCGGTAGGAGAGTATTTTGGCGGTGGTGATCATAACTCTATTTCTTTCACGGTAGTCATGGATAAGGATAGGTACATACAGCAGGGTAAAGTTTACAATTGGGGGAAGGGTTATTACAATTCAGTTAGGGTAACATAAATTGGGACAGATGCTGTCAGAGAAGAGCACCACAGAAATGTGGAGATTGTTTAAGGAATGCATACTGCAAGTGCTCAATATGTTTGTCCCTAGCAGGCAGAGAAGACGCGGTCGAGTGAGGGAGCCATGGTTCTCGAGAGAGGTCGAACAACTGGTTAAGAGGAAGAAGGAGGCTTATGTAAGGTTTAGGAAAAGAAGAACAGAAAAGGCTCTAGAGAGATACACGTTATCCAGGAAGGAGCTGAAGAAAGGGCTTAGGAGAGCTATAAAGGGGCATGAGAAAACCTTGGCGGATAGGATCAAGGAAAACTCCAAGGCGTTTTACATGTATGTGCAGAACAAGAGAATGACGAGAGAAAGGGTCGGGCCGATCAAGGATTATAAAGGTAAATTTGTGCACAGAGACTAAAAAGATAGGAGAAGTCCTTAATGAATACTTTTCTTCAGTATTCACAATTGAGAGGGACCCAGTTGTAGAGGGGGACGTTGTGAAAGAGGCAGGTAGGCTAGAGGAGGTTGATGTTAGTAAAGAAGATGTGCTAGGAATTCTGAGGAAGTTGAAGATAGATAAGTCCCCCGGGCCTGATGGGATTTATCCAAGGATTCTATGGGAAGTGAGGGGCGAGGTCGCAGGGCCTTTGGCGATGATCTTTTCGTCCTCACTGTCCACGGCTATAGTGCCATAAGATTGGAAAGAGGCAAACGTCATTCCCTTGTTCAAAAAAGGGAACAGGGATAACCCCGGAAATTACAGACCAGTTAGTCTTATGTCAGTGGTGGGCAAATTATTGGAAAGGGCTCTGAGAGGCAGGATTTATGATCACTTGGAAAGGCACAGTTTGATTCGTGATAGTCCGCATGGATTTGTGAGGC
This sequence comes from Rhincodon typus, assembly GCF_021869965.1. Classification (NCBI taxonomy): domain Eukaryota; kingdom Metazoa; phylum Chordata; class Chondrichthyes; order Orectolobiformes; family Rhincodontidae; genus Rhincodon; species Rhincodon typus. The sequence continues at coordinate 567,121 of NC_063373.1, forward strand.
GTAGATCATGCCTCACAAACCTTATTGAATTCTTTGAAGAGGTGACCAAACACGTGGATGAAGGTGGAACAGTGGATGTGGTATGCATGGATTTATGTAAGGCGTTTGATAAGGTTCCCCATGGTAGGCTCATGAAGAAGGTAAGGAGGCATGGCATGGAGGGAAATGTGGCAGATTGGATTCAGAATTGGCTGACCCTTAGAAGACAAAAGGTGGTAGTGGACGGAAAATATTCAACATGGTGCTCAGTTACGAGTGGTGTACCACAAGGATCTGTTCTGGGTCCTCTTCTATTTGTGATTTTTGTAAATGATTTGGATGAAGGAGTGGAAGGGTGGATTAGCAAGTTCGTGGATGATACGAAGGTGGGTCACGTTGTGGGCAGAGCGGAGGGCTGTTCTAGTTTACAAAGAGACATTGATAGAATGCAGATCTGGGCTAAAAAGTGGCAGATAGAGTTTAACCCTGAAAAGTGTGAGGGGATTCATTTTGGAAGGACAAACTTGAAAGTAGAATATAGGGTTAACGGAAAGATTCTTGGCAGTGTGGAGGAGCAGAGGGATCTTGGGGTTCATGTTCACAGTTCCCTGAGAGCTGTCACCCAGGTGGATAGAGTTGTTAAGAAGGCATATGGTGTGTTAGCTTTCATTAATAGAGGGATCGAGTTCAAGAGCCGTGAAGTTATGCTCCAGCTATACAAAAGCCTGGTTCGGCCACATCTGGAGTATTGTGTCCAGTTCTGGTCACCTCATTACAGGAAAGATGTGGAAGCGTTAGAAAAGGTGCAGAGGAGATTTACCGGGATGTTGCCTGGATTGGAGGGAAGGTCATAAGAGGAAAGGTTGAGAGAGCTAGGGCGTTTCTCTTTAGAACAATGAGGGATGAGAGGTGACTTGATAGAGGTGTACAAAATGATCAGAGGTATAGATAGAGTGGACAGCCAAAGACTTTTTCCTCGGATGGGGGTAGCTTTTACGAGGGGACATAGTTTTAAAGTGAAAGGAGGTAGATATCGGGGAGACGTCAGTGGTAGGTTCTTTACTCAGAGAGTGGTAGGGGCGTGGAATGCGTTGCCGGAGAGGGTAGTGGAGTCGGCCTCATTAGGGGCATTTAAGCGGCTATTAGATAGGCATATGGAAGATAGTATAAGGTAGTCGTGGAGGTTAGATAGACCTTAGGTTTAGGGTAAAAGTTCGGCACAACATCGTAGGCTGAAGGGCCTGTACTGTGCTGTACTGTTCTATGTTCTAACGTCTGCACTTTGATACGTGAGAATCTGCTCAGCAGATTTTAAAAGCCCTGGTTTACCATCAGATGTGAATCTGGCACATCTTTCTCTTCAGTCATGGGGGTGTGGGCGTCACTGGCTGGGCCAGCATTTATTGCCCTGTCCCTACTTGCTGCCCTGAGAAGGTATGAGTGAGCTGCCTCATTAAACCACTGCTGTCCACATGTTGTAGGGTCTCCCAAAATGCCCTTAAGGAGGGAATTCCAGGATTTTTACTCAGCAACACTGAAGGAAGGGTGGTATATTTCCACGTCAAGATGATGAATGGCTTGGAGGAAAACTTGGGGAGCTGGTGTTCCCATGCATCTGCTGCCCTTTTCTTTCTGGATCAAAGTGGTCAAGGGTTTGGAAAGTGCTATCTCAGGATCTTTGGTGAATTTCTGCAGTGTTTCTTGTAAATGGTATACACTGCTGTGACTGATTGTTGATGGTGGAGAGAGTGGATGTTTGTGCATGTCGTGCCAATCGTGTGGGCTGTTTATTTTTCCTTCAATGGTATCGAGATTCTCGAATGTTGTTGGAACCAAACTCATCCATGCAAGCGAGGAGTATTCTATCACACTCCTGGCTTGTTCTTAGCTGGTGATGGGCAGGCTTTGGGGAGGCAGGAGGTGAGTGACTCGCCGCGGTATTCCTAGTCTTTGACCTGCTTTTGTCACCACTTATATTGATATGGCTAGTCAAGTTTTGTTTATGCTCAATGATAACACCCAAGATATTATTAGTCGGGAAGAGTCAGTGATGGTAATGCACTTGAATGTCAAGGAATGGTAATTATATTTTCTCTTACTGGATTTTGTCATTACCTGGCATTTTGTGTGGCCTGAAATTTACTTGTCATTTGTCAGACCTAGCCTGGATATTGTCCAGATCTTACTGCATTTATAAAAACCAAAAGAACTGCGGATGCTGTAAATCAAGACCAAAAACAAAGTTGCTGGAAAAGCTGAGCAGGTCTTGGCAACATCTGTGAAGGAACAAACAGAGTTAATGTTTCGGGTTCGGTGACCCTTCCTCAGACCTCACTTCCTCAGTTCTCTCTGTTAACTCTGTTTTCTCCTTCACAGATGCTACTAAGACTTGCTCAGCTTTTCCACCAACTTTGTTTTTGTTACTGCATTTATACCCTGACTGCTTCATTATCTGAATATAGACTGCTGTGGGCTAAAGGACGGTATAGTTACAGGGAGGATGAGGTGTCTGGGAAATTCTCCTTTGCATCCTTCAGGACAGAAAGAAGTTGAAAGTATCCGTGTGAAGCTTCAATCTCGGCCTCTGTTTTCTGGTGGAAGCCATCAGTCGGAGATCTGGATAAAAACACAACGGGGTTGTGTAGATTGAGCCCAGATGGCCTGACCTGGAATGTCTAAATTCATTCCATCGAGGCTTTTGCATGTTCTCACGGTTAGACCAGTTGGCTGGATAAGTGCCTTCTGCTGAGGAATGCTGTTACCAGCTGCTGGTTCAATTCCTGCATCAAACTAAGATTGCCATGACTGCCTAAATTTATCAGCTTCTCTCCTTGTCCCTGAATTTGGAAATGTTTATTACCATCGTGTTTTTGTTGCTCAGCTCACCTCATTCCCAAACTCGTATCTGGCGATTCCCGATGTTCAGGCAGATTGGAGATCCAGCGTGAACGAATCTGGGAAACCGTGTGTGATCTACAATGGAATTTGAACAATGCCGACGTGGTCTGTACTCAGCTTCAGTGTGGCGTTGCCGTTCCCATTACTGGGGACTCTCATTTTGGAACAGGCACCGGGGTTATTAGCAGGAGTGGCTTTGAATGTAAAGGGAATGAGACGAACCTGCTGGATTGCCCTGTTTCTCCAGAAATTCCCCACAATTGCACTCACAAGAACGATGTCAATGTGATCTGTTCCGGTGAGTAAGAACTGTCTGAACCACACACAAATTCCTTCTGAATGTCAGACTGAAAATTTCATTCTTGGCTCTGTCATTGTTACACCTGAATTCTGTTATACAGCTCATCACCACCTTTTAAACCACCTTCCTCGAGTTGTAAGATACTCACAATTACTTATCAACGAGAATTTTCTAAGCTCTCTTCTAACTTTAACAGAATTGCTCTGCATTCATGTCCTGCCTGTGTGGCACAAAAATATTTCACTTCAAAATTAACGTTGGTCCCGAACAAACCTCCAGTCTTCCTCATTCTGAGTAACTATGGGCTCACATTTTGTACTGAAAGTACAGCTGGGAAAATATCATTATGTCATTAAAATGTGGCTTATCTTTCCTTTCCTGTACGGGCAGTCGTCCAGCATTTTGGCCCTGTGAAATTCAAGGAGGCCGACAGCATAGAGTCAAAGAGTCATACAGCACAGAAACAAATCCTTCCGTCCAAACCGCCCAAGCCAAACTAAGCCCACCTGCCTGCTCCTGACCTATATCCCTCCAAACCTGTCCCTCATGAACTTATTCAAGCGTCTTTTAGACGTTATAACTGAGCCTATATCCACCACTTCCTCAGAAAGTTCAATCCAGATGCGAACCACCCCCTGTGTAAAATAATTGCCCCTCATGTCTTCTTTTTTTTTTAAAATCTCTCTCTTTTCACATTAAAAATGTACCCCCTAGTCTTGAAATGCGCCATCCTAGGGAAAAGGCACTTTCCATTAACCCTACCTATACCCCTCACTATTTTATAAACCTCTCTAAGGTCACCTCTCAACCTTCTGCGCTCCAGTGAAAAACGCCCCAGCCTACAACTTTTCTGAAATAGTTTCTGGTTCAAAATAATGGAACCCTTTGCAGTATTGAAAAAAAAACTATCACGCAAGTTGGTTTGCAAGCACCTTCATGAGTTTAACTAAGGATAAACATTAAACGCCAATCAGCCAAATATGCCCATGCCTTTACGATGAATGAAACAAATTCTTGAAGCACCTTTACTGTCGGCTATTTGCTGAAATGCTCCTTTTTCCAGTCTGGTCTGATTGAAATGCATAAACATTTCACAGGGCTGGACAGAATGGATGCAGGGAGAATACTCCTCTGGTCGGGCAGTCTAGGTCAAGGGTGTAGGAATGCAGCGAGGAGGCAATTCTTTATTCAGCCCGGAGTGGAATTCTCTACCACAGAAAGCTCAGCTGGTTGTGGGAGGAAGGGGTGGGGGCGCTTGTGATTGGATATATTCAAGAAAGAAATAGTTACTTTTTAAAAATTATTTTGGAGGTACCAAGACACGTGGGGAGAAATAAGGGATATGGGGTTCTGTTGTATTCTCAACCATGATGCTACTGAATGGTGGAGCAGACTCGAAAGGCTGGTGGCCTACACACGCTTCCCAGTTACCATAAACTCATTTCAAATTTTAAACAGCGTTACTGAATCGTCCCTAATCGTTCTATTTTAAACTCTTACTGGACAATTTTAACCAAAGTGGCAGAAACATGTTACGTCTTAGTCATAGATACAGTCCTTTTGAGTTTATATTTCTTCCAAGTCCAATTTGTTCATTTCGGACTGCGGTGCCTAAAACATAGAGCAGGGACACAGGTAGTCTGACAAACATGTGCTTCGCCTCAAAATTCACCTTCTCACTTTAATATTGCAATTTTTTTTGTTCAAAACTCCTCTAAGGTTTTCCACATTAACTGTCAATGTTGAACTAATAGTAAGATAATCGAAGACTATAGAGTGATAGAGGAGTTGAATATTATTTAAATTAAGAAAGGCTGCATTAGAGAGGGATGCTGGAGCCCCAGTCTACGAATCACAAAAAGTAGCATCCAATTCCAGTGGGTAATAGGGAAGCTCAATGCAATGTTGACCTTTATTTCAAAGGGTGTAAAAGTGGGGATGTTTTTTGCTAAAACAATACAAGGCGCAGTTAGACCACAGCTGAAACACTGTGAACGGTTTTGGGGTCCCCTTATCTAAGGAAAGATAGACTGACGTCGGAGGCAGTCCAGAGAAAGTTCACTCTGCTAATTCCGGGTATGGAGGGAATGCCTTATGGTGAGAGGTTGAATAGATTGGGCCTGTACTCGTTGGAGTTTAGAGGAATGTGATGTGACCTTATTGAAATGAATGAGAAGGACTTGACAGGAAAGATATGGAGAGGTTGCTTACCCTTATGGGAGAAGCTAGGACAAGATGGCGTCATCTCAGAATAAGGGGTCTCCATTTTAAGGCAGAGATGATAACAGATTAGTTGTCTCCCAGGTGGGAGTGAATCTGTGGAACACTTTACCACAGAGGGCTATGGAGGTTAGGATTGTTAATTATATTCAAGGCTGAGGCGGACAGATTTTTAATCGGAGAGGGAATTGGGAGTTATACGGAGAAAGGGCAGGAAAGTGGAGTTGTGTGTGATCAGATCAACAGTTACCTCATTGACTGCTGCCCCAGGTTCAGTGGGCTGAATGGCCTAATTTAGCTCTGACTTTCGAAAGTATAGAGATAACATATCAACATTTCTGTTTAATAGACATGTTAAAATGTGCTTTTCTTGTAGTTAATAACCTCCAATGTTGGCTTCGAATCCATGACAATGGTCTTTTAGGTGTCATGTGTGTCTTGCATTAAAAGGGGATCATGGACCTCGACTGGCTGATGGTGGGGACAGATGTTCTGGACGGGTGGAGGTGCTGCACGGAAAGCAGTGGGGGACACTGTGTGACCTTTACTTTGGACCCCAAGAAGCTGGCGTGGTCTGTGAGCATCTTCAGTGCGGAGCGCCCAAAGCAATACTAGGAGCAGCAGACTTTGGAAAAGGAATTGGTCCAATGTGGAAAGAAAACTACAACTGCCGCGGGAACGAGTCGCGATTGTGGGATTGCCCACTGTCGTCTGGAGAAATGTTTACCTGTTCTCAAAGCAACGCCGTCAGCATCATCTGCTCAGGTGAGTTCGTCAGTTTTCAGAGTCAGAGTATAGGAACAGACTGAATTACAGTACAGCAAGACCACTCAGTTTGTCATTTCCATCCTGGTTTTCCGTAAATTCATCTCTGATTTTCCCACAATCCTCTATTACTTGCAATTGTCACATTTCACCGGTGGGTTGGGGGGTGTTGTGGGGGGTGCGGGGGTCAGTTAACGCGGTGAAACACAACTGTCGCTATTCCCAGAAATGTTGGATAAAATATAACTTTTAAAAGTACGTAAAGGTCCACACCGACCAGATTTTCAGACCCAGGCTGACAGAAAGTACTGACCATGTTTTGGCAGTGAACAAGGATCACTATATATTATTTGAATGATTATAAATCTTCAGGATATAACATTGCAAATCTAATCCCCGTATAAACTCGCGACTATGTAGTCGCCCAAACACACAAAAAGACATACATACAGACACATACATACAAGGCACAGACACACAGACAGACACACACACACTTACATACACATACACACACGCATATACACACAAATGCATACACTGACACATAGACAGACACACTCACACAGATACATATACACACACAAACAGGCAGGGTAAAGAAGATTAAGCAGGGTGGGGAAACGGGGTGGCAGTTCAGTGGTCATTATTTCCAGGCAGCTAAGATTATCCTTATGATTCCTATGCTGGCAAGAATATTGGTTTGGTAGCACTTTTGTGGGGTTAGTTAGAGATGAGCAGTAAACGCCAATCGCTCATACACTCCTGCTTTTAGGATGAATGAAATTAGTGCTTAAATCGATTTGCTTTCGATTATTTGGTGGGATACTCTGTCCCATTCTTCCAGCGGGATCTAATTGAAGTGCATAAAATTCTGACAGGGCTGGTCAGGTGCAGGAAGCATATTCCCTCTGGTTGGCAGAGGAATTCTCTCTGATCTTATTGAAATGATCCTATTAATTCCAAGGCTCTCTCTATGGTGCTCCGAGGGCCAAACTCTTCAGTTATTTCTAAAGCAAATATTTATCATCCTAGTCGACAATTCCATTTTTGATTGAAACCCAATATTAAAGCGTGGGGGCCGAACATCTTGCAATTTTCTTTTATGATAAAAAAAAATGCAAAGTGCCTTTCTGGAGCTATATTTGATTCAGGCTCCAACAGTAATGCATTTTCCACACGAAAGACTCACGTCATGTAGAAAAAGAAATAACAGCTATCTTTCTTTTCGTCCTACCACGATTGATCTTTTCTCTGTACACCCTACATCGCGAACCTGTGGCTTTCCATCCTCAAAATTACTTCATCTTGATAACCCTCTGTCCTGCCTCTAAACTCTAATCAGTAAGAAAATCTAATTATAGACATGGCCATCAACATGACTTGTTCAATTTTTTTTTTTATAAATATGAGTTAATAAAGTTACAATTCTTTTCCTGCTTAAAACCGTTGAAAAGTCATTATCTTGTGCCGTCCGTACTGTAGTAGGATCGTAGACTCATAGAGACAAAAAGCACAGAAAAAGACCCTTTGATCCAACTCGTCCATGCTGACCACATATATTAAATTAACGTAGACCCATTTGCCAGCATTTGCACCATGTCCCTCTAAACCCTTCCTATTCATGTACCCATCCAGATGCCTTTTAAATGTTGTAATTGTACCAGCCCCCGCCACCTCCTCTGGCAACTCATTCTGCACATTCACCACCCTCTGTATGTAAACGTTGCTTCTTATATCCCTTTTAAATCTATCCCCCCTCACCTTAAACCTAAGCCCGTCTAGTTTGGGACTCTCCTACCCTGTGGGAAAAGACCTTGTCTATTCACCATATCCATGCCCCTCATGCTTTTATAAACTTCTGCAAGGTCACCCCTCAGCCTCCGACGCTTCAGACAAAACAGCACAGCATGTTTAGTTCTCCCTACTGCTCAAACACTCCAACTCTGACAATATCCTTGTTAATCTTTTCCAAATTCTTTCAAGTTGCACAACGTCCTTCCTATAACAGGGAGACCAGAATCACGCGCAGTATTCCAAAAGTGACCTAATCAATGTCCTGTGCAGCGGTTACAGACTTTCTTGTTATAGCCCTTCGGCCCATCGACTCTGTTCTAGTCAAAAGCATAACCACCTAACTATTTTAATCCCATTTCTCAGCACATGGCCCATGGCCTTGCATGCTTTGACATCACAAGTGTTCACCTAAATGCTTCTTCAATTTAATGAGAGTTCCTGCCTCTACCACCATTACAGGCAGTGAGTTCCATATTCTCCAACACCATCTGAGTGAAAAAGTTTTTCCTCACATCCATTCCCTCCCCTTACCTTAAATCTATGTCACTTGGTAATTGACTTCTGATATCAGTGAAAGGTTTCTTCTTGCGTTTCCTATCAATGCCCCTCTAATTTTATACACCTCAGTCATCTTCCATCTCCCCCCGCCCCCAACAATATCTTTTGTTCTAAGAAGAACAACTCAGTCTGCCCAATCTCTCTTCACAAATGAGTCAAACCAGCGAATCTCTTGTTGCAAAAACAGAAGTTGCTGGAAAAGGTCAGCAGATCTGGCAGCTTCTGTGAAGAAAAAAATCAGAGTTAACGTTTCAGGTCCAGTTGCCCTTCCTCAGAATTGCACTTTGCACTGTCCCTAGTGGTGCCATACCCCTCCTATAACGTGGGTCTCCGAACTGCACACAATTCTCTAGCTTTGTTAACCTCAACAATATTTTATGCAGTTCCAGCCTCACTGACCCTGCTTCCTGTCGGCTAATAAGGGCAAGTAACCCCACATACTCTCATATGTTGTTTCCAAAACCTGTCTTTTGCAGATGACAACGGGGCGTTGAGGCTGACGAACGGTGGAAGCCGCTGTGATGGACGCGTGGAGATTTATCACCAAGGTGCATGGGGTGAAGTGCAGGATAGTGCCTGGAGCCTGAACGATGCCACCGTGGTCTGCAGACAGCTGGGCTGCGGCAAAGCATTAGCTGCTTACAATTCATCGAAGTACGGTGGCGAGAGTGAAGGCCCTGTGTGGGGGTATGGTGTCGAGTGTGGAGGAGATGAGACGCACCTCCTGAACTGCAGTTCCTTCGCATTGAACCCGTCAGTCACCCACAGCGGAGGAGTGGGCGTGCTGTGCTCAGGTGAAGAGATAGTCCTTTTTATTAATGGAAATCTTGTGGGAGAATTAGCCATTTTTATAAAGGTACAGTGTTAAAAGCTGAGTAGGAAAAAAACAAGGATAGAAGAAGACAATCGAGGCGTTTCACTTTCAGCACATTCACCTCACTGTGTAAGTGAACCATAGAAATAAATTCATAGCTCAATCGTGCCTTTGCTCGTCAAATAAAATCAGCCACCTCACCATTCTACTTCCATTTTCCGGCCTTGAATACCTTGACGTGTCTGAAAGACAGAAATGCCGAGCTCCAAGCATCCGAAGAATACTCTCCCCTTTCTTTACCAGGCAATCAACTCTTTCCAGGTATACGTCTTGTGACAGTTAAAGAAGGATTGTTAACACAACGAGTAACGGTATGACCATGGGGACTGGGCTGGAATGCTGCCAGGGCAGATGGTGAACTTTGAATTTTATTATTTAAAAAAAGACTCCTGAATTTACCATCGAATAGTGACCATGTAACCACAGTGAATTATTGAGTCTCCCCATCTGCTTCACTAATATCCTTGAGGGGAGTATGTCTGCCGTTTTCATTTAGTCTGACCTACATGTGACTCCAGAATCACACACAGCGATCTGGTTGACTCTTAACTGGCTTCTGGGGTGTCCTTACAAGCCAGACCACCGAAGGGCAATGATAGGTGTGAAACAAACGGGTTTGAAACAAACAAAGGGAAACATCAGCGACACCCACATCCTTAGGAAGTACATAAGTGAAAACGGAACACATATTTTGCCCAGATGTTGTGGAAAAGGTTTTATTATATTCTGCATCAATGCCGTGCATGGGGCTTTATGTCCTGTGTTGGTAAAAGTGTCAGTACGTTTCACATCAAATTAGAAACATGTCCTGTGATAGAAACAATGCAGTTTGCATCATGCAAGGTAAAATAACGGGCAGATATTAATCAGTTTGCCGCAAGACTGCTGAAAACATTTCAGGACAGACACTCTGGTCGATGGGAAATCAAAATTGACAGTTACAAGAGCCGCCTTTATGGTTCATTTTATCAATTAAAGTAAATCTCAGATAGTCATGTGTGGGAACACACTTCTCGATATTTACACACGTGTAAAGGTTAAGTCAAAGTAGTGTAATTTTGTTTATTCTTTCATGGAGTTGAGGGCATCCCTGATTGGACTAATATTTATTGCCCCTTGTGAGTCAACCACGTGGGCCAGAACGAGCGAAGATAGACAGTTTCCTTCCCTACAGGACATGAGTGAAAATAAATTGACCATTACGACGATCTGCAGCGATGAGTTTTAGACCAGCGTCTAGTTGCACATTTATATCAATACAAAGTTCACAATTTGTTCTGCAGAGGATTTGAACCAAGTCCCCAAGAACATTAATCCTGGGTCTATGAGATTACACTGACTATACCACTAGCCCACTGCTAACCCCTAATCGCTGCCCTGTAGATTCTTATATCTATCAGAAGCTTAGTGAAAAGACAGCTGACAACCTCAATGGGCAGTTTACTGTGTGCTAAGGTAATTCAGGTGAGTTTGCACTTGCTGATTAATCCTCGTGAATCGTTGTGGAACAGATCACGTCCAGATGAGGCTGTCCGATGGCGGAGGTCCCTGTGCTGGCCGAGTGGAGGTTTATTACAGAGGCACCTGGGGTTCAGTTTGTGACGATTCCTGGGACCTGACTGACGCTAACGTGGTTTGCCGACAGCTCGGCTGTGGAACTGCGTTGAATGTGACCCTTCTTGCTTCTTGTGGACGGGCCACGGGATCAATCTGGTTGGATGAGGTGGAGTGTTCAGGGAATGAATCATCTCTCAGACACTGTTCAGCAGCACCGTGGGGTCAACACAACTGTAACCATAAGGAGGATGTAAGGATCATATGTTCTGGTAAGCTGTCTCTCATTTCTTTCACACAAACACTTGGAATGGGAGACATTCCGCTGAATTATATCAGAACAGTGCATGCACAGAATATTCCGCTCAGATCACCAACATTATAATTATTCTGCACATAAGTATCACCCCCCAGCAATTCAGCTGAACTTATCTCCATATCCACCTTTGTACTTCTTCGTGTACGTATCCAGCTTCATTGTAACACATCAGTACGATTGTGTCTCCAAGATTCCCAACTATTCTCAGTCTCCGGGTAAAGAGCAAGAACAAAACCGGAATTTCTATCCTGGATGTGTCTATCAGTGACCTATAAGCTTTATTGTCCGTCACCAATTTGTGAGTCATTACTGTGTCTGTGCAACTCAATGCCTTTTTGCTTGTGCTGTCTCAGTCATGATTGAAGTTTATCATTTATGGAGTATTCTTGTAAATCTTGTCTGCATCCTCTAAGTGTTGACATGGAGGCCGGGTGAGTGTCTTTTAAAGGTTTACTAAAATTTCTGACTCCTTCCTAAAGCGTTTTGAAACGTACTCTTTAATTTTGAAAAAGAAACTCAAATTTCCAGGTAACATAACAGCTAGAAGAAAGCACATTGTACAGGGAGTTGGTGAGACCACACTTGGAATATTGAGTGCAATTTTGGTATCCTTTTCTGATGAAGGATGCTGTTGCTCTCGAGGGAGCGCAGTGAAAGTTTACCAGGCTGATTCTGGGGATGACAGGTCTGACGTATGAAGAGAGATTGACTAGGTTCGGATAGTTTTCACCAGAGTTCAGACGAATGAGGGGGGGATCTCATAGAAACTTATAAAATTTTAACAGGACTGTACAGGGTAGATGCAGGGAGGATGTTCCCAATGGTGGCTGTGTTCAGAACCAGGGGTCACAGTCTGAGAATTCGGGGTAGGTGATTTATAACGGAGTTGAGGAGACATTTCATCACCCAAAGAGAGGTGAGCCTGTGGAATTCATTACCACAGGAAGTAGTTTTTGCCAAAACATTGAATGCATTCAAGAGGCGACCAGATATAGCACTTGTGGCGAGTGTGAGCAAAGGTTATGGGGAGAAAGTAGGATTATGCTATTAAGTTGGACGATCAGCCATGATCATGAAGAATGACGGAGCAGGCTCAACGGGCCGAATGGCCTGCTCCTATCTTCTATGTTTCTATGCTTGTACAACGTAAAGATGCCTATTTTCAAGGAGAATTCGCCTCTTAATTCTTCCCACCAAAACTGATCACTTTAGACTCATCGCCATGAAAATGCATTCCACACTTGCAAGCCCATACCACCATTGATGAGTACGCCTCATTTTTCTGTCTGGCCTCCCGAGGGTGAATGATACTCCTGAATGTGTTACCACTTTTAATTTTTTAGAAGCCACTTCTAGGTCTGAAGTATCTGTGGTGAATATAAATGGTTTGTGTACAATTGCACCTCTCCCGCACCCCCCCACCACCTCACCAGTCCCAGTGAGCACCACTTCCCATCTTCTCTTATTCCAGGCTAATGTCTGTTTTGCACACATTTTTGATCCATCCATAGCCTGATTTCGCGTTCACACGTTCCCACTACAGTGTCGTTTTCAAAGATTGGAGGGTTTTTGTTTGTTTTGGGGAAAATATGCACCATGCATTACATTCCTCAATGCTAGAACTCCTGTCAATTTTTTATACAGTTGAACAAATTAGATCATTTGTAATGTTCGCTCCTGATTTCTCGACCTGCTCTGTGTCCCTGGTAGACATCTCTCGAGGTGTCGGGACCTGAACCTGATCCAGAGATAGGGGCACTACCACTTTAGGCATACTGACACTGGTATCCGTAGGGAGTCTCCATTCCAACTATTGACACTGACTGAGACTGCATAGATTTTGAGATCAGACACTTGCAGAGCAGGCTGGCCAGAGGCTGTTTGTTGCTGTCAGGTAGGACCCCTGACCATCAGTTGTTGTTATAGTGTGTGGATACCCCTTACCATCAGTTGTTGTGTTGTCAATAGCCTTGGCCATCAGTTGTTATTGTTGTGTTGGGATACCCCTCACTGTCAGTTGTTGTTGTAGTATGTGGATATCTCTCACCATCAGCTGTTTTGTGTTGATAGCACTGACAGTCAGTACTTGTAATGTTGATAGCCCTGAAAGTAAGTAGTTGTTGTAGTGTTGATAGCACCGACAAACAGTTGTTGTTGTAGTGTGTGGATACCCCTTACCATCAGTTGTTACTGTATTGTTAATAGTCCCAACCATCAGCTGTTGTTGTGTAACATGGTTATGGCTGACTGGCAGTTGTTATTGCAGTGTGCGGACACCCCTGACCCTCAATTATTCTCGGCAACATATTCTTAATTCTGCAGTTCCATTGATATGTGTCTGGGTGAGGTGAGATTTGAGCCCAAGCTTCCTGATCTAGAGGTGGGAAACACTCTCACCCCTTCCCCAAAGCCCACACCTAGAGTTTAGCTGTGTTCTCTTGTTTGTTTGTTTTTGAGTAACTTCTCTGCCAATGACCAGAATCAATGGTCATAATGGAGGCAACAAGTACCAGCCTGTGCCATGGGGACAGGAACGTGGGATGCCAAGTTAAACATCTGGATTTGTCCCTTTCTGTTTCATTGACAGGACACAAGCAGCTGCGGCTTGCGGATGGACAGCATCGTTGTGAGGGCAGAGTGGAAGTGTTCTACAATGGCTCTTGGGGAACAGTGTGCTCCGAAAACATGGAAGACGCTGAGGCGGAAGTGATCTGTAAACAGTTACAGTGTGGCCAACTCGCTTCATTATATCACAATGCCCAGAAATTTGGAGCAGGATCCGGGCCTATTTGGCTCGACGAAGTGGCGTGTGTTTCACATGAGTTGACCCTTTGGCAGTGCCAGTCCAACCCCTGGCGTGTACACAACTGTGATCACTGGGAAGATGTGGGCGTTGTCTGCACAGGTAACGTGAGGATCCTTTCAATGCGCGGCTGTCATCTCAAACATGGGCGTCCAACATTGTTAGCCTGTTTCTCTTCTGAACAGGGTACGATGAAACGACGGAGCAGACTCACAGTTCAAAGGATTGTGCTTCCCGGCCAGGTCTGTACTCTTCCTTATCATTACGGGCTACACCTGACGTTTGCATGGCTTTTCTCTGTAGTATTATCCATTTAGAATATAAAACAGCATAGCCTAGGAACAGTCCCTTCAGCCCATCATACGGGACCGAATATGACGCCAAGTTAAACTAATTCTGAGCTCTTGGGAAACTAATTCTGACGAGAGGTTAATTCTGACTTCTCGTCACAGATGCTACCAGACTTGCTGAGCTTTCCCAACATTTTTTGTTCTTGTTTCTGATTTACAGCATCTGCAGTTCCTTCAGTTGTTAAACTAATCCCTTCTGCCCGTCCTTGGTTCATATCCCTCCATTCCTTGCATATTCATGTTGTTATCTAAAAGCCCTTTAAACGATCCTATCATATCTGCCTCCACCACCACGCCTGACAGCGTGTTCCAGATTCCTACCACTCTCTGTGTAAAAAACTTGTCCCTCACGTCTTCTTTGAACTATCCCCCTCGCCCCTTAAATGCATACCTTCCAATATTAGACATTTCAACTCTGAGAAAAAGATTCTGACCAACAACCCCATCTATGCACCTCACAATTTTATAAACTTCTATTAGGTGTCCCCTCAGCCTTCGCTGCTCCAGAGAAAACAATCCGAGTTTTTCTAGCCTTGTTTTGTAGTTCATACCCTCTAATCCAGGCAGCATCACTGTCATTTAATCGAATTATTGTTGACAGGTCCAGGAGACAGGTTGCGCCTTGTTGGAGGTAACAGTAAGTGTTCAGGCCGAGTGGAGGCACTGTACGATGGTACCTGGGGCACGATGTGTGATGATTCTTGGGATATGAACGATGCAGCTGTTGTCTGCCGACAGCTGGGATGTGGAGCCCCTCTCCTGGCGCCAGCAGGTGCTTATTTTGCCCACGGCACTGGCCCAATCTGGCTTGATGAGGTGAAGTGCATAGGGATCGAATCTGTTCTGTCTGCCTGTCCTTCCTCATTGTCGGCTCAAATCGACTGTACTCACAAGGAAGATGCCAGTGTGATCTGTTCCGGTAAGGGTCGAGTGATGGTTTATCCTTGTTTAGTTAATGCAACTCACAGATTTTGAAAATGAAGAACTGTTGTCTTTCTGAACCAATATCCTAATATGTGATTCCCTTTATTTCAATTCCACAGACCCAGATTTGTCACCGACATCAGCTCCACCCACAACTGCAGGTACTTATTATTAAACGCTGTTGCATTATTAAGCATCCATCTTAATATTGTGGAGTATTTTCTCAGGGTTTGGGACTTGGGGAGAGGAATTTCTACGAGACTGTGAACAGAGGGTTTGCTATTATTAACAGTTCTCTTTGGTTTGTTGATCTTTGAGGATGCAATGAGCGATTGCAGAGACATGGAAGCATCCAATAAGTACAGTAAAGTTTAAAAATAAAGTAGAGGCTGAAGATCTAAAGCAAACAAGCAAAAAGATAACAGAAATTGCTGGAATAGCTCAGTGTGTCTGAGCAGCATCTTTGGAGAGAGAAACATAGCTAACGTTTCAAGTCCAGTGACCCTTCGTCAGGACAGGTAGCAGCTAGGATTAGGTGCTATTTAAGCTAAAGACAGGTGGTAGTGAAAGTGATAGGTGGATAGGTGGAGAAGGAAAGAGAAAGAGGGAAAGTGAAACAGAAAGAGAGAGACAGGGAGAGAGAGGGAGAAGAGACAGACAGGAAAAGCAGGCAGACAAAGGGATAATTGATGGTAAGCCAGAGAAGAAGAGGAGCTCAATGGTTGATAATGGGGATTATGAGTAGGTGAAAACGGGTTGGCTTTGCTGAAAGTAACCCATTTAATCACATAAATTAGGGCTGTAGGGGTGAGCAACTGACATGCGAAAAGGCCCTACAATTATTTAACTCGATATTGAGTCCTGAAGGCTGAAGGGTCCCCAAGCATAAAATGAGATGGTGTTCGTTCAGCCTTAATTGAGCCTCGTTGAAGGACTGTAGCAGACCTGACACAAAAATATTGACATGGGACACGTCCTTTACCCATGCCCACATCCCAGGTTCTGGGATGAAATGAACAAAAACAAATTTGCAGGAAAAGCTCAGCAGGTCATGCAGCATCACAGATGCTGCCAGACCTGCTGAGCTTTTGCAGCAAATTTGATTTTGTTCCTGATTTACAGCATCCGCAGCTCCTTTGGTTTTTATCTGGGATGAAATGGGTCACTTTCAGCACAGCCAACCCTCCTTATCCACCCCATTATTACTTATTGAGCTTCTCTTCCTCCCTGACTTACCGTCAAAAATCCCTTTGTCTGCTTACATTTCCTCTCTCTATCTCTCTCACGCGCTCTCTCTCCCCCTCTCACACATACTCTGTTCCTCTCTCTCTCTCTCTCTCTCACACACACACACACACACACACACAGAGTCTCTCTCTCTCTCTCTGTCTCTCTCTTTCTCTGACATACACAGACACGGACACACACACACACAGACACGCATAGACACACACACATGCACAGAGTCTCTCTAGCTCTCTCCCTCTCTCTACAGCCCCCTCCTTTTTACCATTAACATTCCCTTTTGGCTGTGTAACCTTCTCTCTCTCTCTCTCTCTCCACCCCCTCCCTCCCTCTCTCTCTCTCTCTCTCTCTCTATCTATCTATCTATCTATCTATCTATCTATCTATCTATCTATCT